>NW_024427251.1:0-164390 GCF_000231095.2 Oryza brachyantha
ATACACCATTTGTGTAGTTATCCCAGAGTTCATACTTGAACCTTGGTAGACATTGCGTGAATGGCGAAGTTGTTGAATAAATCCAAGTGTTTGTTTGTGCTCGGTAGTTTTGCTACCGACGTTGTGTTTGAGCACGAAGTGTAAACCATGTGGATACACCATTTGTGTAGTTATCCCAGAGTTCATACCCGAACCGTGGTATACTTTGCGTGAATGGCGAAGTTGTTGATGGAATCCAAGTGTACCGTTCGTGCTCGGTAGTTTTGCTACCGACGTTGTGTTCGAGCACAAAGTGTAAACCATGTGGATACAGCATTTGTGTAGTTATCCCAGAGTTAATACTCAAACCTTGGTAGACTTTGCGTGAATGGCGAAGTTGTTGATGAAATCCAAGTCTACCGTTCGTGCTCGGTAGATTTGGTACCGACGTTGTGTTCGAGCACGAAGTCTGAACCATGTGGATACACCATTTGTGTAGTTATCCCAGAGTTCATACTCGAACCTTGGTAGACTTTGCGTGAATGGCGAAGTTGTTGATGAAATCCAAGTCTACCGTTCGTGCTCGGTAGTTTTGGTACCGACGTTGTGTTTGAGCACGAAGTATAAACCATGTGGATACACCATTTGTGTAGTTATCCCAGAGTTCATACTCGAACCGTGGTAGACTTTGCGTGAATGGCGAAGTTGTTGATGGAATCCAAGTGTACCGTTCGTGCTCGGTAGTTTCTGCTACCGACGTTGTGTTCGAGCACGAAGTGTAAACCATGTGGATACACCATTTGTGTAGTTATCCCAGAGTTCATACTCGAACCATGGTAGACTTTGCGTGAATGGCGAAGTTGTTGAATGAATCCAAGTGTATGTTTGTGCTCGGTAATTTTGTTACCGAAGTTGTGTTCGAGGCATGAAGTGTAAACCATGTGGATACACCATTTGTGTAGTTATCCCAGAGTTCATACCCGAACCGTGGAAGACTTTGCGTGAATGGCGAAGTTCTTGATGAAATCCAAGTGTACCGTTCGTGCTCGGTAGTTTTGCTACCGACGTTGTGTTCGAGCACGAAGTGTAAACCATGTGGATACACCATTTGTGTAGTTATCCCAGAGTTCATACTTGAACCTTGGTAGACATTGCGTGAATGGCGAAGTTGTTGAATGAAATCCAAGTGTATGTTTGTGCTCGGTAGTTTTGCTACCGACGTTGTGTTTGAGCACGAAGTGTAAACCATGTGGATACACCATTTGTGTAGTTATCCCAGAGTTCATACCCGAACCGTGGTATACTTTGCGTGAATGGCGAAGTTGTTGATGGAATCCAAGTGTACCGTTCGTGCTCGGTAGTTTTGCTACCGACGTTGTGTTCGAGCACGAAGTGTAAACCATGTGGATACAGCATTTGTGTAGTTATCCCAGAGTTAATACTCAAACCTTGGTAGACTTTGCGTGAATGGCGAAGTTGTTGATGAAATCCAAGTCTACCGTTCGTGCTCGGTAGTTTTGGTACCGACGTTGTGTTCGAGCACGAAGTTAAACCATGTGGATACACCATTTGTGTAGTTATCCCAGAGTTCATACTCGAACCGTGGTAGACTTTGCGTGAATGGCGAAGTTGTTGATGAAATCCAAGTGTACCGTTCGTGCTCGGTAGTTTTGCTACCGACGTTGTGTTCGAGCACGAAGTGTAAACCATGTGGATACACCATTTGTGTAGTTATCCCAGAGTTCATACTCGAACCGTGGTAGACTTTGCGTGAATGGCGAAGTTGTTGATGGAATCCAAGTGTACCGTTCGTGCTCGGTAGTTTTGCTACCGACGTTGTGTTCGAGCACGAAGTGTAAACCATGTGGATACACCATTTGTGTAGTTATCCCAGAGTTCATACTCGAACCTTGGTAGACTTTGCGTGAATGGCGAAGTTGTTGATGAAATCCAAGTCTACCGTTCGTGCTCGGTAGTTTTGGTACCGACGTTGTGTTCGAGCACGAAGTGTAAACCATGTGGATACACCATTTGTGTAGTTATCCCAGAGTTCATACTCGAACCGTGGTAGACTTTGCGTGAATGGCGAAGTTGTTGATGAAATCCAAGTGTACCGTTCGTGCTCGGTAGTTTTGGCTACCGACGTTGTGTTCGAGCACGAAGTGTAAACCATGTGGATACACCATTTGTGTAGTTATCCCAGAGTTCATACTCGAACCGTGGTAGACTTTGCGTGAATGGCGAAGTTGTTGATGGAATCCAAGTGTACCGTTCGTGCTCGGTAGTTTTGCTACCGACGTTGTGTTCGAGCACGAAGTGTAAACCATGTGGATACACCATTTGTGTAGTTATCCCAGAGTTCATACTCGAACCTTGGTAGACTTTGCGTGAATGGCGAAGTTGTTGATGAATCCAAGTGTACCGTTCGTGCTCGGTAGTTTTGCTACCGACGTTGTGTTCGAGCACGAAGTGTAAACCATGTGGATACACCATTTGTGTAGTTATCCCAGAGTTCATACTCGAACCGTGGTAGACTTTGCGTGAATGGCGAAGTTGTTGATGAAATCCAAGTGTACCGTTCGTGCTCGGTAGTTTTGCTACCGACGTTGTGTTCGAGCACGAAGTGTAAACCATGTGGATACACCATTTGTGTAGTTATCCCAGAGTTCATACTCGAACCATTGGTAGACTTTGCGTGAATGGCGAAGTTGTTGAATGAATCCAAGTGTACTGTTTCGTGCTCGGTAATTTTGTTACCGAAGTTGTGTTCGAGCATGAAGTGTAAACCATGTGGATACACCATTTGTGTAGTTATCCCAGAGTTCATACTCGAACCGTGGTAGACTTTGCGTGAATGGCGAAGTTCTTGATGAAATCCAAGTGTACCGTTCGTGCTCGGTAGTTTTGCTACCGACGTTGTGTTCGAGCACGAAGTGTAAACCATGTGGATACACCATTTGTGTAGTTATCCCAGAGTTCATACTCGAACCTTGGTAGACTTTGCGTGAATGGCGAAGTTGTTGAATAAATCCAAGTGTATGTTTGTGCTCGGTAGTTTTGCTACCGACGTTGTGTTTGAGCACGAAGTGTAAACCATGTGGATACACCATTTGTGTAGTTATCCCAGAGTTCATACCCGAACCGTGGTATACTTTGCGTGAATGGCGAAGTTGTTGATGAAATCCAAGTGTACCGTTCGTGCTCGGTAGTTTTGCTACCGACGTTGTGTTCGAGCACAAAGTGTAAACCATGTGGATACAGCATTTGTGTAGTTATCCCAGAGTTAATACTCGAACCTTGGTAGACTTTGCGTGAATGGCGAAGTTGTTGATGAAATCCAAGTCTACCGTTCGTGCTCGGTAGATTTGGTACCGACGTTGTGTTCGAGCACGAAGTCTGAACCATGTGGATACACCATTTGTGTAGTTATCCCAGAGTTCATACTCGAACCTTGGTAGACTTTGCGTGAATGGCGAAGTTGTTGATGAAATCCAAGTCTACCGTTCGTGCTCGGTAGTTTTGGTACCGACGTTGTGTTTGAGCACGAAGTATAAACCATGTGGATACACCATTTGTGTAGTTATCCCAGAGTTCATACTCGAACCGTGGTAGACTTTGCGTGAATGGCGAAGTTGTTGATGGAATCCAAGTGTACCGTTCGTGCTCGGTAGTTCTGCTACCGACGTTGTGTTCGAGCACGAAGTGTAAACCATGTGGATACACCATTTGTGTAGTTATCCCAGAGTTCATACTCGAACCATGGTAGACTTTGCGTGAATGGCGAAGTTGTTGAATGAATCCAAGTGTATGTTTGTGCTCGGTAATTTTGTTACCGAAGTTGTGTTCGAGCATGAAGTGTAAACCATGTGGATACACCATTTGTGTAGTTATCCCAGAGTTCATACCCGAACCGTGGAAGACTTTGCGTGAATGGCGAAGTTCTTGATGAAATCCAAGTGTACCGTTCGTGCTCGGTAGTTTTGCTACCGACGTTGTGTTCGAGCACGAAGTGTAAACCATGTGGATACACCATTTGTGTAGTTATCCCAGAGTTCATACTTGAACCTTGGTAGACATTGCGTGAATGGCGAAGTTGTTGAATGAATCCAAGTGTATGTTTGTGCTCGGTAGTTTTGCTACCGACGTTGTGTTTGAGCACGAAGTGTAAACCATGTGGATACACCATTTGTGTAGTTATCCCAGAGTTCATACCCGAACCGTGGTATACTTTGCGTGAATGGCGAAGTTGTTGATGGAATCCAAGTGTACCGTTCGTGCTCGGTAGTTTTGCTACCGACGTTGTGTTCGAGCACGAAGTGTAAACCATGTGGATACAGCCATTTGTGTAGTTATCCCAGAGTTAATACTCAAACCTTGGTAGACTTTGCGTGAATGGCGAAGTTGTTGATGAAATCCAAGTCTACCGTTCGTGCTCGGTAGTTTTGGTACCGACGTTGTGTTCGAGCACGAAGTTTAAACCATGTGGATACACCATTTGTGTAGTTATCCCAGAGTTCATACTCGAACCGTGGTAAGACTTTGCGTGAATGGCGAAGTTGTTGATGAAATCCAAGTGTACCGTTCGTGCTCGGTAGTTTTGCTACCGACGTTGTGTTCGAGCACGAAGTGTAAACCATGTGGATACACCATTTGTGTAGTTATCCCAGAGTTCATACTCGAACCGTGGTAGACTTTGCGTGAATGGCGAAGTTGTTGATGGAATCCAAGTGTACCGTTCGTGCTCGGTAGTTTTGCTACCGACGTTGTGTTCGAGCACGAAGTGTAAACCATGTGGATACACCATTTGTGTAGTTATCCCAGAGTTCATACTCGAACCTTGGTAGACTTTGCGTGAATGGCGAAGTTGTTGATGAAATCCAAGTGTACCGTTCGTGCTCGGTAGTTTTGGTACCGACGTTGTGTTCGAGCACGAAGTGTAAACCATGTGGATACACCATTTGTGTAGTTATCCCAGAGTTCATACTCGAACCTTGGTAGACTTTGCGTGAATGGCGAAGTTGTTGATGAAATCCAAGTCTACCGTTCGTGCTCGGTAGTTTTGGTACCGACGTTGTGTTTGAGCACGAAGTATAAACCATGTGGATACACCATTTGTGTAGTTATCCCAGAGTTCATACTCGAACCGTGGTAGACTTTGCGTGAATGGCGAAGTTGTTGATGGAATCCAAGTGTACCGTTCGTGCTCGGTAGTTCTGCTACCGACGTTGTGTTCGAGCACGAAGTGTAAACCATGTGGATACACCATTTGTGTAGTTATCCCAGAGTTCATACTCGAACCATGGTAGACTTTGCGTGAATGGCGAAGTTGTTGAATGAAATCCAAGTGTATGTTTGTGCTCGGTAATTTTGTTACCGAAGTTGTGTTCGAGCATGAAGTGTAAACCATGTGGATACACCATTTGTGTAGTTATCCCAGAGTTCATACCCGAACCGTGGAAGACTTTGCGTGAATGGCGAAGTTGTTGATGAAATCCAAGTGTACCGTTCGTGCTCGGTAGTTTTGCTACCGACGTTGTGTTTCGAGCACGAAGTGTAAACCATGTGGATACACCATTTGTGTAGTTATCCCAGAGTTCATACCCGAACCGTGGTATACTTTGCGTGAATGGCGAAGTTGTTGATGGAATCCAAGTGTACCGTTCGTGCTCGGTAGTTTTAGCTACCGACGTTGTGTTCGAGCACGAAGTGTAAACCATGTGGATACACCATTTGTGTAGTTATCCCAGAGTTCATACTCGAACCTTGGTAGACTTTGCGTGAATGGCGAAGTTGTTGATGAAATCCAAGTCTACCGTTCGTGCTCGGTAGTTTTGGTACCGACGTTGTGTTCGAGCACGAAGTGTAAACCATGTGGATACACCATTTGTGTAGTTATCCCAGAGTTCATACTCGAACCGTGGTAGACTTTGCGTGAATGGCGAAGTTGTTGATGGAATCCAAGTGTACCGTTCGTGCTCGGTAGTTTTGCTACCGACGTTGTGTTCGAGCACGAAGTGTAAACCATGTGGATACACCATTTGTGTAGTTATCCCAGAGTTCATACTCGAACCATGGTAGACTTTGCGTGAATGGCGAAGTTGTTGAATGAATCCAAGTGTATGTTTGTGCTCGGTAATTTTGTTACCGAAGTTGTGTTCGAGCATGAAGTGTAAACCATGTGGATACACCATTTGTGTAGTTATCCCAGAGTTCATACCCGAACCGTGGAAGACTTTGCGTGAATGGCGAAGTTCTTGATGAAATCCAAGTGTACCGTTCGTGCTCGGTAGTTTTGCTACCGACGTTGTGTTCGAGCACGAAGTGTAAACCATGTGGATACACCATTTGTGTAGTTATCCCAGAGTTCATACTTGAACCTTGGTAGACATTGCGTGAATGGCGAAGTTGTTGAATGAAATCCAAGTGTATCGTTCGTGCTCGGTAGTTTTGCTACCGACGTTGTGTTTCGAGCACGAAGTGTAAACCATGTGGATACACCATTTGTGTAGTTATCCCAGAGTTCATACCCGAACCGTGGTATACTTTGCGTGAATGGCGAAGTTGTTGATGGAATCCAAGTGTACCGTTCGTGCTCGGTAGTTTTGCTACCGACGTTGTGTTCGAGCACAAAGTGTAAACCATGTGGATACAGCATTTGTGTAGTTATCCCAGAGTTCATACTCGAAACCTTGGTAGACTTTGCGTGAATGGCGAAGTTGTTGATGAAATCCAAGTCTACCGTTCGTGCTCGGTAGTTTGGTACCGACGTTGTGTTCGAGCACGAAGTCTGAACCATGTGGATACACCATTTGTGTAGTTATCCCAGAGTTCATACTCGAACCTTGGTAGACTTTGCGTGAATGGCGAAGTTGTTGATGAAATCCAAGTCTACCGTTCGTGCTCGGTAGTTTTGGTACCGACGTTGTGTTTGAGCACGAAGTATAAACCATGTGGATACACCATTTGTGTAGTTATCCCAGAGTTCATACTCGAACCGTGGTAGACTTTGCGTGAATGGCGAAGTTGTTGATGGAATCCAAGTGTACCGTTCGTGCTCGGTAGTTCTGCTACCGACGTTGTGTTCGAGCACGAAGTGTAAACCATGTGGATACACCATTTGTGTAGTTATCCCAGAGTTCATACTCGAACCATGGTAGACTTTGCGTGAATGGCGAAGTTGTTGAATGAATCCAAGTGTATGTTTGTGCTCGGTAATTTTGTTACCGAAGTTGTGTTCGAGCATGAAGTGTAAACCATGTGGATACACCATTTGTGTAGTTATCCCAGAGTTCATACCCGAACCGTGGAAGACTTTGCGTGAATGGCGAAGTTCTTGATGAAATCCAAGTGTACCGTTCGTGCTCGGTAGTTTTGCTACCGACGTTGTGTTCGAGCACGAAGTGTAAACCATGTGGATACACCATTTGTGTAGTTATCCCAGAGTTCATACTCGAACCGTGGTAGACTTTGCGTGAATGGCGAAGTTGTTGATGGAATCCAAGTGTACCGTTCGTGCTCGGTAGTTTTGCTACCGACGTTGTGTTCGAGCACGAAGTGTAAACCATGTGGATACACCATTTGTGTAGTTATCCCAGAGTTCATACTCGAACCGTGGTAGACTTTGCGTGAATGGCGAAGTTGTTGATGGAATCCAAGTGTACCGTTCGTGCTCGGTAGTTTTGCTACCGACGTTGTGTTCGAGCACGAAGTGTAAACCATGTGGATACACCATTTGTGTAGTTATCCCAGAGTTCATACTCGAACCTTGGTAGACTTTGCGTGAATGGCGAAGTTGTTGATGAAATCCAAGTGTACCGTTCGTGCTCGGTAGTTTTGGTACCGACGTTGTGTTCGAGCACGAAGTGTAAACCATGTGGATACACCATTTGTGTAGTTATCCCAGAGTTCATACTCGAACCTTGGTAGACTTTGCGTGAATGGCGAAGTTGTTGATGAAATCCAAGTGTACCGTTCGTGCTCGGTAGTTTTGCTACCGACGTTGTGTTCGAGCACGAAGTGTAAACCATGTGGATACACCATTTGTGTAGTTATCCCAGAGTTCATACTCGAACCGTGGTAGACTTTGCGTGAATGGCGAAGTTGTTGATGGAATCCAAGTGTACCGTTCGTGCTCGGTAGTTTTGCTACCGACGTTGTGTTCGAGCACGAAGTGTAAACCATGTGGATACACCATTTGTGTAGTTATCCCAGAGTTCATACTCGAACCTTGGTAGACTTTGCGTGAATGGCGAAGTTGTTGATGAAATCCAAGTGTACCGTTTGTGCTCGGTAGTTTTGGTACCGACGTTGTGTTCGAGCACGAAGTGTAAACCATGTGGATACACCATTTGTGTAGTTATCCCAGAGTTCATACCCGAACCGTGGAAGACTTTGCGTGAATGGCGAAGTTCTTGATGAAATCCAAGTGTACCGTTCGTGCTCGGTAGTTTTGCTACCGACGTTGTGTTCGAGCACGAAGTGTAAACCATGTGGATACACCATTTGTGTAGTTATCCCAGAGTTCATACTCGAACCGTGGTAGACTTTGCGTGAATGGCGAAGTTGTTGAATGAAATCCAAGTGTATGTTTGTGCTCGGTAATTTTGTTACCGAAGTTGTGTTCGAGCATGAAGTGTAAACCATGTGGATACACCATTTGTGTAGTTATCCCAGAGTTCATACCCGAACCGTGGTAGACTTTGCGTGAATGGCGAAGTTGTTGATGAAATCCAAGTGTACCGTTCGTGCTCGGTAGTTTTGCTACCGACGTTGTGTTCGAGCACGAAGTGTAAACCATGTGGATACACCATTTGTGTAGTTATCCCAGAGTTCATACTCGAACCGTGGTAGACTTTGCGTGAATGGCGAAGTTGTTGATGGAATCCAAGTGTACCGTTCGTGCTCGGTAGTTTGCTACCGACGTTGTGTTCGAGCACGAAGTGTAAACCATGTGGATACACCATTTGTGTAGTTATCCCAGAGTTCATACTCGAACCTTGGTAGACTTTGCGTGAATGGCGAAGTTGTTGATGAAATCCAAGTCTACCGTTCGTGCTCGGTAGTTTTGGTACCGACGTTGTGTTCGAGCACGAAGTCTGAAACCATGTGGATACACCATTTGTGTAGTTATCCCAGAGTTCATACTCGAACCTTGGTAGACTTTGCGTGAATGGCGAAGTTGTTGATGAAATCCAAGTCTACCGTTCGTGCTCGGTAGTTTTGGTACCGACGTTGTGTTCGAGCACGAAGTATAAACCATGTGGATACACCATTTGTGTAGTTATCCCAGAGTTCATACTCGAACCGTGGTAGACTTTGCGTGAATGGCGAAGTTGTTGATGGAATCCAAGTGTACCGTTCGTGCTCGGTAGTTTCTGCTACCGACGTTGTGTTCGAGCACGAAGTGTAAACCATGTGGATACACCATTTGTGTAGTTATCCCAGAGTTCATACTCGAACCATGGTAGACTTTGCGTGAATGGCGAAGTTGTTGAATGAATCCAAGTGTATGTTTGTGCTCGGTAGTTTTGCTACCGAAGTTGTGTTCGAGCACGAAGTGTAAACCATGTGGATACACCATTTGTGTAGTTATCCCAGAGTTCATACTCGAACCGTGGTAGACTTTGCGTGAATGGCGAAGTTGTTGATGAAATCCAAGTGTACCGTTCGTGCTCGGTAGTTTTGCTACCGACGTTGTGTTCGAGCACGAAGTGTAAACCATGTGGATACACCATTTGTGTAGTTATCCCAGAGTTCATACTCGAACCTTGGTAGACTTTGCGTGAATGGCGAAGTTGTTGATGGAAATCCAAGTGTACCGTTCGTGCTCGGTAGTTTTGCTACCGACGTTGTGTTCGAGCACGAAGTGTAAACCATGTGGATACACCATTTGTGTAGTTATCCCAGAGTTCATACTCGAACCGTGGTAGACTTTGCGTGAATGGCGAAGTTGTTGATGGAATCCAAGTGTACCGTTCGTGCTCGGTAGTTTTGCTACCGACGTTGTGTTCGAGCACGAAGTGTAAACCATGTGGATACACCATTTGTGTAGTTATCCCAGAGTTCATACTCGAACCGTGGTAGACTTTGCGTGAATGGCGAAGTTGTTGATGGAATCCAAGTGTACCGTTCGTGCTCGGTAGTTTTGCTACCGACGTTGTGTTCGAGCACGAAGTGTAAACCATGTGGATACACCATTTGTGTAGTTATCCCAGAGTTCATACTCGAACCGTGGTAGACTTTGCGTGAATGGCGAAGTTGTTGATGGAATCCAAGTGTACCGTTCGTGCTCGGTAGTTTTGCTACCGACGTTGTGTTCGAGCACGAAGTGTAAACCATGTGGATACACCATTTGTGTAGTTATCCCAGAGTTCATACTCGAACCGTGGTAGACTTTGCGTGAATGGCGAAGTTGTTGATGGAAATCCAAGTGTACCGTTCGTGCTCGGTAGTTTTGCTACCGACGTTGTGTTCGAGCACGAAGTGTAAACCATGTGGATACACCATTTGTGTAGTTATCCCAGAGTTCATACTCGAACCGTGGTAGACTTTGCGTGAATGGCGAAGTTGTTGATGAAATCCAAGTGTACCGTTCGTGCTCGGTAGTTTTGCTACCGACGTTGTGTTCGAGCACGAAGTGTAAACCATGTGGATACACCATTTGTGTAGTTATCCCAGAGTTCATACTCGAACCGTGGTAGACTTTGCGTGAATGGCGAAGTTGTTGATGGAATCCAAGTGTACCGTTCGTGCTCGGTAGTTTTGCTACCGACGTTGTGTTCGAGCACGAAGTGTAAACCATGTGGATACACCATTTGTGTAGTTATCCCAGAGTTCATACTCGAACCGTGGTAGACTTTGCGTGAATGGCGAAGTTGTTGATGAAATCCAAGTGTACCGTTCGTGCTCGGTAGTTTTGCTACCGACGTTGTGTTCGAGCACGAAGTGTAAACCATGTGGATACACCATTTGTGTAGTTATCCCAGAGTTCATACTCGAACCGTGGTAGACTTTGCGTGAATGGCGAAGTTGTTGATGGAATCCAAGTGTACCGTTCGTGCTCGGTAGTTTTGCTACCGACGTTGTGTTCGAGCACGAAGTGTAAACCATGTGGATACACCATTTGTGTAGTTATCCCAGAGTTCATACTCGAACCGTGGTAGACTTTGCGTGAATGGCGAAGTTGTTGATGAATCCAAGTGTACCGTTCGTGCTCGGTAGTTTTGCTACCGACGTTGTGTTCGAGCACGAAGTGTAAACCATGTGGATACACCATTTGTGTAGTTATCCCAGAGTTCATACTCGAACCGTGGTAGACTTTGCGTGAATGGCGAAGTTGTTGATGGAATCCAAGTGTACCGTTCGTGCTCGGTAGTTTTGCTACCGACGTTGTGTTCGAGCACGAAGTGTAAACCATGTGGATACACCATTTGTGTAGTTATCCCAGAGTTCATACTCGAACCGTGGTAGACTTTGCGTGAATGGCGAAGTTGTTGATGAAATCCAAGTGTACCGTTCGTGCTCGGTAGTTTTGCTACCGACGTTGTGTTCGAGCACGAAGTGTAAACCATGTGGATACACCATTTGTGTAGTTATCCCAGAGTTCATACTCGAACCGTGGTAGACTTTGCGTGAATGGCGAAGTTGTTGATGAATCCAAGTGTACCGTTCGTGCTCGGTAGTTTTGCTACCGACGTTGTGTTCGAGCACGAAGTGTAAACCATGTGGATACACCATTTGTGTAGTTATCCCAGAGTTCATACTCGAACCGTGGTAGACTTTGCGTGAATGGCGAAGTTGTTGATGGAATCCAAGTGTACCGTTCGTGCTCGGTAGTTTTGCTACCGACGTTGTGTTCGAGCACGAAGTGTAAACCATGTGGATACACCATTTGTGTAGTTATCCCAGAGTTCATACTCGAACCGTGGTAGACTTTGCGTGAATGGCGAAGTTGTTGATGGAATCCAAGTGTACCGTTCGTGCTCGGTAGTTTTGCTACCGACGTTGTGTTCGAGCACGAAGTGTAAACCATGTGGATACACCATTTGTGTAGTTATCCCAGAGTTCATACTCGAACCGTGGTAGACTTTGCGTGAATGGCGAAGTTGTTGATGAATCCAAGTGTACCGTTCGTGCTCGGTAGTTTTGCTACCGAAGTTGTGTTCGAGCACGAAGTGTAAACCATGTGGATACACCATTTGTGTAGTTATCCCAGAGTTCATACTCGAACCGTGGTAGACTTTGCGTGAATGGCGAAGTTGTTGATGAAATCCAAGTGTACCGTTCGTGCTCGGTAGTTTTGCTACCGACGTTGTGTTCGAGCACGAAGTGTAAACCATGTGGATACACCATTTGTGTAGTTATCCCAGAGTTCATACTCGAACCGTGGTAGACTTTGCGTGAATGGCGAAGTTGTTGATGGAATCCAAGTGTACCGTTCGTGCTCGGTAGTTTTGCTACCGAAGTTGTGTTCGAGCACGAAGTGTAAACCATGTGGATACACCATTTGTGTAGTTATCCCAGAGTTCATACTCGAACCGTGGTAGACTTTGCGTGAATGGCGAAGTTGTTGATGAAATCCAAGTGTACCGTTCGTGCTCGGTAGTTTTGCTACCGACGTTGTGTTCGAGCACGAAGTGTAAACCATGTGGATACACCATTTGTGTAGTTATCCCAGAGTTCATACTCGAACCTTGGTAGACATTGCGTGAATGGCGAAGTTGTTGATGGAATCCAAGTGTACCGTTCGTGCTCGGTAGTTTTGCTACCGACGTTGTGTTCGAGCACGAAGTGTAAACCATGTGGATACACCATTTGTGTAGTTATCCCAGAGTTCATACTCGAACCTTGGTAGACTTTGCGTGAATGGCGAAGTTGTTGATGAAATCCAAGTGTACCGTTCGTGCTCGGTAGTTTTGGTACCGACGTTGTGTTCGAGCACGAAGTGTAAACCATGTGGATACACCATTTGTGTAGTTATCCCAGAGTTCATACTCGAACCGTGGTAGACTTTGCGTGAATGGCGAAGTTGTTGATGGAATCCAAGTGTACCGTTCGTGCTCGGTAGTTTTGCTACCGACGTTGTGTTCGAGCACGAAGTGTAAACCATGTGGATACACCATTTGTGTAGTTATCCCAGAGTTCATACTCGAACCGTGGTAGACTTTGCGTGAATGGCGAAGTTGTTGATGGAATCCAAGTGTACCGTTCGTGCTCGGTAGTTTTGCTACCGAAGTTGTGTTCGAGCACGAAGTGTAAACCATGTGGATACACCATTTGTGTAGTTATCCCAGAGTTCATACTCGAACCGTGGTAGACTTTGCGTGAATGGCGAAGTTGTTGATGGAATCCAAGTGTACCGTTCGTGCTCGGTAGTTTTGCTACCGACGTTGTGTTCGAGCACGAAGTGTAAACCATGTGGATACACCATTTGTGTAGTTATCCCAGAGTTCATACTCGAACCGTGGTAGACTTTGCGTGAATGGCGAAGTTGTTGATGGAATCCAAGTGTACCGTTCGTGCTCGGTAGTTTTGCTACCGAAGTTGTGTTCGAGCACGAAGTGTAAACCATGTGGATACACCATTTGTGTAGTTATCCCAGAGTTCATACTCGAACCGTGGAAGACTTTGCGTGAATGGCGAAGTTGTTGATGGAATCCAAGTGTACCGTTCGTGCTCGGTAGTTTTGCTACCGACGTTGTGTTCGAGCACGAAGTGTAAACCATGTGGATACACCATTTGTGTAGTTATCCCAGAGTTCATACTCGAACCGTGGTAGACTTTGCGTGAATGGCGAAGTTGTTGAATGAATCCAAGTGTACCGTTCGTGCTCGGTAGTTTTGCTACCGACGTTGTGTTCGAGCACGAAGTGTAAACCATGTGGATACACCATTTGTGTAGTTATCCCAGAGTTCATACTCGAACCGTGGTAGACTTTGCGTGAATGGCGAAGTTGTTGATGAAATCCAAGTGTACCTGTTCGTGCTCGGTAGTTTTGCTACCGACGTTGTGTTCGAGCACGAAGTGTAAACCATGTGGATACACCATTTGTGTAGTTATCCCAGAGTTCATACTCGAACCGTGGTAGACTTTGCGTGAATGGCGAAGTTGTTGATGAAATCCAAGTGTACCGTTCGTGCTCGGTAGTTTTGCTACCGACGTTGTGTTCGAGCACGAAGTGTAAACCATGTGGATACACCATTTGTGTAGTTATCCCAGAGTTCATACTCGAACCGTGGTAGACTTTGCGTGAATGGCGAAGTTGTTGATGGAATCCAAGTGTACCGTTCGTGCTCGGTAGTTTTGCTACCGAAGTTGTGTTCGAGCACGAAGTGTAAACCATGTGGATACACCATTTGTGTAGTTATCCCAGAGTTCATACTCGAACCGTGGTAGACTTTGCGTGAATGGCGAAGTTGTTGATGGAATCCAAGTGTACCGTTCGTGCTCGGTAGTTTTGCTACCGACGTTGTGTTCGAGCACGAAGTGTAAACCATGTGGATACACCATTTGTGTAGTTATCCCAGAGTTCATACTCGAACCGTGGTAGACTTTGCGTGAATGGCGAAGTTGTTGATGGAATCCAAGTGTACCGTTCGTGCTCGGTAGTTTTGCTACCGACGTTGTGTTCGAGCACGAAGTGTAAACCATGTGGATACACCATTTGTGTAGTTATCCCAGAGTTCATACTCGAACCGTGGATAGACTTTGCGTGAATGGCGAAGTTGTTGATGGAATCCAAGTGTACCGTTCGTGCTCGGTAGTTTTGCTACCGACGTTGTGTTCGAGCACGAAGTGTAAACCATGTGGATACACCATTTGTGTAGTTATCCCAGAGTTCATACTCGAACCGTGGTAGACTTTGCGTGAATGGCGAAGTTGTTGATGGAATCCAAGTGTACCGTTCGTGCTCGGTAGTTTTGCTACCGACGTTGTGTTCGAGCACGAAGTGTAAACCATGTGGATACACCATTTGTGTAGTTATCCCAGAGTTCATACTCGAACCGTGGTAGACTTTGCGTGAATGGCGAAGTTGTTGATGGAATCCAAGTGTACCGTTCGTGCTCGGTAGTTTAGCTACCGAAGTTGTGTTCGAGCACGAAGTGTAAACCATGTGGATACACCATTTGTGTAGTTATCCCTGAGTTCATACTCGAACCGTGGTAGACTTTACGTGAATGGCGAAGTTGTTGATGGAATCCAAGTGTACCGTTCGTGCTCGGTAGTTTTGCTACCGACGTTGTGTTCGAGCACGAAGTGTAAACCATGTGGATACACCATTTGTGTAGTTATCCCAGAGTTCATACTCGAACCGTGGTAGACTTTGCGTGAATGGCGAAGTTGTTGATGGAATCCAAGTGTACCGTTCGTGCTCGGTAGTTTTAGCTACCGAAGTTGTGTTCGAGCACGAAGTGTAAACCATGTGGATACACCATTTGTGTAGTTATCCCAGAGTTCATACTCGAACCGTGGTAGACTTTACGTGAATGGCGAAGTTGTTGATGAAATCCAAGTGTACCGTTCGTGCTCGGTAGTTTTGCTACCGACGTTGTGTTCGAGCACGAAGTGTAAACCATGTGGATACACCATTTGTGTAGTTATCCCAGAGTTCATACTCGAACCGTGGATAGACTTTGCGTGAATGGCGAAGTTGTTGATGGAATCCAAGTGTACCGTTCGTGCTCGGTAGTTTTGCTACCGACGTTGTGTTCGAGCACGAAGTGTAAACCATGTGGATACACCATTTGTGTAGTTATCCCAGAGTTCATACCCGAACCGTGGTAGACTTTGCGTGAATGGCGAAGTTGTTGATGGAATCCAAGTGTACCGTTCGTGCTCGGTAGTTTAGCTACCGAAGTTGTGTTCGAGCACGAAGTGTAAACCATGTGGATACACCATTTGTGTAGTTATCCCAGAGTTCATACTCGAACCGTGGTAAGACTTTGCGTGAATGGCGAAGTTGTTGATGAAATCCAAGTGTACCGTTCGTGCTCGGTAGTTTAGTTACCGAAGTTGTGTTCGAGCACGAAGTGTAAACCATGTGTATACACCATTTGTGTAGTTATCCCTGAGTTCATACTCGAACCGTGGTAGACTTTACGTGAATGGCGAAGTGGTTGATGAAATCCAAGTGTACCGTTCGTGCTCGGTAGTTTTGCTACCGACGTTGTGTTCGAGCACGAAGTATAAACCATGTGGATACACCATTTGGGTAGTTATCCCAGAGTTCATTCGCGATCCGTTGTAGACTTTGCGTGAATGGCGAAGTTGTTGATGGAATCCAAGTGTATCGTTCGTGCTCGGTAGTTTAGCTACCGAAGTTGGGTTCGAGCACGAAGTGTAAACCAGGTGGATACACCATTTGTGTAGTTATCCCAGAGTTCATACTCGAACCTTGGAAGACATTGCGTGAATGGCGAAGTTGTCGATGAAATCCAAGTCTACCGTTCGTGCTCGGTAGTTTTGTAACCGACGTTGTGTTTGAGCACGAACTGTAAGCCATGTGGATACACCATTTGTGTAGTTATCCGAGAGTTCATACTCGAACCGTGGTAGACTTTGAGTGAATGGCGAAGTTGCTGATGGAATCCAAGTGTACCGTTCGTGCTCAGTAGTTTTGCTACCGACGTTGTGTTCGAGCACGAAGTGTAAACCATGTGGATACACCATTTGTGTAGTTATCCTAGAGTTCATACTCGAATCGTTGTAGATTTTGCGTGAATGGCGAAGTTGTTGATGGAAACAAAGTGTACCGTTCTTGCTCGGTAGTTTTGCTACCGAAGTTGTGTTCGAGTATGAAGTATAAACCATGTGTGTACACAATTTATTTAGTTATCCCAAAGCTAATAGTCGAACCTTGGTCGACCATGGATGAAGGGTGAAGTTGTTGATGGAATCCAAGTGTACCGTTCGTGCTCGGTAGTTTTGCTACCAAAGTTGTGTTCGAGCACGAAGTGTAAACCATGTCGATACACCATTTGTGTAGTTATCCCAGAGTTCATACTCGAACCGTGGTAGACTTTGCGTGAATGGCGAAGTTGTTGATGGAAACCAAGTGTACCGTTCGTGCTCGGTAGTATTGCTACCGAAGTTGTGTTCGAGTACGAAGTATAAACCATGTCTGTACACAATTTACTTAGTTATCCCAATGCTAATAGTCGAACCTTGGTCCACCTTGCGTGAATGGCGAAGTTGTTGATGGAAACCAAGTGTACCGTTCGTGCTCGCTAGTTTTGCTACCGAAGTTGTGTTCGAGTACGAAGTATAAACCATCTGTGTACACAATTTATTTAGTTATCCCAAAGCTAATAGTCAAACCTTGGTCGACCATGCATGAAGGGTGAAGTTGTTGATGAAATCCAAGTGTACCGTTCATGCTCGGTAGTTTTGCTACCGATGTTGTATTCGAGTACGAAGTATAAACCATGTGTGTACACAATTTATGTAGTTATCGCAAAGCTAATAGTCGAACCTTGGTCGACCTAGCGTGAAGGGTGAAGTTGTTGATGGAATCGAAGTGCACCGTTCGTGCTCGGTAGTTCTGCTACTGAAGTTGTGTTCGAGCACTAAGTGTAAACCATGTCGATACACTATTTGTGTAGTTATCCTAGAGTTCATACTCGAACCGTGGTAGACTTTGCGTGAATGGCGAAGTTGTTGATGGAAACCACGTGTACCATTCGTGCTCGCTAGTTTTGCTACCGAAGTTTTGTTCGAGTACGAAGTATAAACCATGTGTGTACACAATTTATTTAGTTATCACAAAGCTAATAGTCGAACCTTGGTCGACCATGCATGAAGGGTGAAGTTGTTGATGGAATCCAAGTGTACCGTTCGTGCTCGGTAGTTTTGCTACCGAAGTTGTGTTCGAGTACGAAGTATAAACCATGTGTGAACACAATTTATGTAGTTATCCCAAAGCTAATAGTCGGACCTTGGTCGACCTTGCGTGAAGGGTGAAGTTGTTGATGGAATCCAAGTGTTCCGTTCGTGCTCGGTAGTTTGGCTACTGAAGTTGTGTTCGACCACGAAGTGTAAACCATGTCGATACACCATTTGTGTAGTTATCCAAGAGTTCATACTCGAAACGTGGTAGACTTTGCGTGAATGGCGAAGTTGTTGATGAAAACCAAGTGTACCGTTCGTGCTCGGTAGTTTTGCTACCGAAGTTGTGTTCGAGTACGAAGTATAAACCATGTGTGTACACAATTTATTTAGTTATCCCAAAGCTAATAGTCGAACCTTGGTCGACCTTGCGCGAAGGGTGAAGTTGTTGATGGAATCCAAGTGTTTCGTTCGTGCTCGGTAGTTTTGCTACCGAAGTTGTGTTCGACTACGAAGTGTAAACCATGTCGATACACCATTTGTGTAGCTTTATGTAGTTATCCCAAAGCTAATAGTCGAACCTTGTTCGACCATGCATGAAGGGTGAAGTTGTTGATGGAATCCAAGTGTACCGTTCGTGCTCGGTAGTTTTGCTACTCAAGTTGTGTTCGAGCATGAAGTGTAAACCATGTGGATACACCATTTGTGTAGTTATCCCAGAGTTCATACTCGATCCTTGGTAGACTTTGCGTGAATGACGAAGTTGTTGATGGAATCCAAGTGTACCGTTCGTGCTCGGTGGTTTTGCTACCGAAGTAGTGTTCGAGCACAAAGTGTAAACCATGTGGATACACCATTTGTGTAGTTATCCCAGAGTTCATACTCGAACCTTGGTAGACTTTGCGTGAATGGCGAAGTTGGTGATGGAAACCGAGTGTACCGTTCGTGCTCGGTAGTTTTGCAACCGAAGTTGTGTTCGAGGACGAAGTATAAACCATGTGTGTACACAATTTATGTAGTAATCCCAAAGCTAATAGTCGAACCTTTGTCGACCTTGCGCGAAAGGTGAAGTTGTTGATGGAATCCAAGTGTTCCGTTCGTGCTCGGTATTTTTGGTACTTAAGTTGTGTTCGAGCACGAAGTGTAAACCATGTCGATACACCATTTGTGTAGTTATCCAAGAGTTCATACTCGAACCGTGGTAGACTTTGCGTGAATGGCGAAGTTGTTGATGGAATCCAAGTGTTCCGTTCGTGCTCGGTAGTTTTGCTACCGAAGTTGTGTTCGAGCACGAAGTGTAAACCATGTGTGTACACAATTTACGTAGTAATCCCAAAGCTAATAGTCGAACCTTGGTCGACCATGCCTGAAGGGTGAAGTTGTTGTTGGAATCCAAGTGTACCGTTCGTGCTCGGTAGTTTTGCTACCGAAGTTGTGTTCGAGTACGAAGTATAAACCATGTGTGTACACAATTTATTTAGTTATCTCAAAGCTAATAGTCGAACCTTGGTCGACCATGCCTGAAGGGTGAAGTTGTTGTTGGAATCCAAGTGTACCGTTCGTGCTCGGTAGTTTTGCTACCGAAGTTGTGTTCGAGGACGAAGTTTAAACCATGTGTGTACACCATTTGTGTAGTTATCCTAGAGTTCATACTCGAACCGTGGTAGACTTTGCCTGAATGACAAAGTTGTAGATGGAATCCAAGTGTACCGTTCGTGCTCGGTGGTTTTGCTACCGAAGTAGTGTTCGAGCACGAAGTGTAAACCATGTGGATACACCATTTGTGCAGTTATCCCAGAGTTCATACTCGAACCTTGGTAGACTTTGCGTGAATGGCGAAGTTGTTGATGGAATCCAAGTGTTCCGTTCGTGCTCGGTAGTTTTGCTACCGAAGTTGTGTTCGAGCACGAAGTGTAAACCATGTGTGTACACAATTTACGTAGTAATCCCAAAGCTAATAGTCGAACCTTGGTCGACCATGCCTGAAGGGTGAAGTTGTTGTTGGAATCCAAGTGTACCGTTCGTGCTCGGTAGTTTTGCTACCGAAGTTGTGTTCGAGGACGAAGTTTAAACCATGTGTGTACACCATTTGTGTAGTTGTCCCAGAGTTCATACTCGAACCGTGGTAGACTTTGCCTGAATGACAAAGTTGTTGATGGAATCCAAGTGTACCGTTCGTGCTCGGTGGTTTTGCTACCGAAGTAGTGTTCGAGCACGAAGTGTAAACCATGTAGATACACCATTTGTGCAGTTATCCCAGAGTTCATACTCGAACCTTGGTAGACTTTGCGTGAATGGCGAAGTTGTTGATGGAAACCAAGTGTATCGTTCGTGCTCGGTAGTTTTGCTACCGAAGTTGTGTTCGAGGACGAAGTATAAACCATGTGTGTACACAATTTATGTAGTTATCCCAAAGCTAATAGTCAAACCTTTGTCAACCTTGCGCGAAGGGTGAAGTTGTTGATGGAATCCAAGTGTTCCGTTCGTGCTCGGTAGTTTTGCTACTGAAGTTGTGTTCGAGCACGAAGTGTAAACCATGTCGATACACTATTTGTGTAGTTATCCCAGAGTTCATACTCGAACCGTGGTAGACTTTGCGTGAATGGCGAAGTTGTTGATGGAAACCAAATGTACCGTTCGTGCTCGGTAGTTTTGCTACCAAAGTTGTGTTCGAGGACGAAGTATAAACCATGTGTGTACACAATTTACGTAGTAATCCCAAAGCTAATAGTCGAACCTTTGTCGACCTTGCGCGAAGGGTGAAGTTGTTGATGGAATCCAAGTGTTCCGTTCGTGCTCGGTAGTTTTGCTACTGAAGTTGTGTTCGAGCACGAAGTGTAAACCATGTCGATACACCATTTTTGTAGTTATCCCAGAGTTCATCCTCGAACCGTGGTAGACTTTGCGTGAATGGCAAAGTTGTTGATGGAATCCAAGTGTTCCGTTCGTGCTCGGTAGTTTTGCTACTGAAGTTGTGTTCGAGCACGAAGTGTAAACCTTGTGGATACACCATTTGTGTAGTTATCCCAGAGTTCATTCTTGAACCTTGGTCGACCTTGCGTGAATAGCGATGTTGTTGACGGAAACCAAGTGTACCGTTCGTGCTCGGTAGTTTTGCTACCGAAGTTGTGTTCGAGTACGAAGTATAAACCATGTGTGTACACAATTTATTTAGTTATCTCAAAGCTAATAGTCGAACCTTGGTCGACCATGCCTGAAGGGTGAAGTTGTTGTTGGAATCCAAGTGTACCGTTCGTGCTCGGTAGTTTTGCTACCGAAGTTGTGTTCGAGGACGAAGTTTAAACCATGTGTGTACACCATTTGTGTAGTTATCCTAGAGTTCATACTCGAACCGTGGTAGACTTTGCCTGAATGACAAAGTTGTTGATGGAATCCAAGTGTACCGTTCGTGCTCGGTGGTTTTGCTACCGAAGTAGTGTTCGAGCACGAAGTGTAAACCATGTGGATACACCATTTGTGCAGTTATCCCAGAGTTCATACTCGAACCTTGGTAGACTTTGCGTGAATGGCGAAGTTGTTGATGGAATCCAAGTGTTCCGTTCGTGCTCGGTAGTTTTGCTACCGAAGTTGTGTTCGAGCACGAAGTGTAAACCATGTGTGTACACAATTTACGTAGTAATCCCAAAGCTAATAGTCGAACCTTGGTCGACCATGCCTGAAGGGTGAAGTTGTTGTTGGAATCCAAGTGTACCGTTCGTGCTCGGTAGTTTTGCTACCGAAGTTGTGTTCGAGGACGAAGTTTAAACCATGTGTGTACACCATTTGTGTAGTTGTCCCAGAGTTCATACTCGAACCGTGGTAGACTTTGCCTGAATGACAAAGTTGTTGATGGAATCCAAGTGTACCGTTCGTGCTCGGTGGTTTTGCTACCGAAGTAGTGTTCGAGCACGAAGTGTAAACCATGTAGATACACCATTTGTGCAGTTATCCCAGAGTTCATACTCGAACCTTGGTAGACTTTGCGTGAATGGCGAAGTTGTTGATGGAAACCAAGTGTACCGTTCGTGCTCGGTAGTTTTGCTACCGAAGTTGTGTTCGAGGACGAAGTATAAACCATGTGTGTACACAATTTATGTAGTTATCCCAAAGCTAATAGTCAAACCTTTGTCAACCTTGCGCGAAGGGTGAAGTTGTTGATGGAATCCAAGTGTTCCGTTCGTGCTCGGTAGTTTTGCTACTGAAGTTGTGTTCGAGCACGAAGTGTAAACCAGGTCGATACACTATTTGTGTAGTTATCCCAGAGTTCATACTCGAACCGTGGTAGACTTTGCGTGAATGGCGAAGTTGTTGATGGAAACCAAATGTACCGTTCGTGCTCGGTAGTTTTGCTACCAAAGTTGTGTTCGAGGACGAAGTATAAACCATGTGTGTACACAATTTACGTAGTAATCCCAAAGCTAATAGTCGAACCTTTGTCGACCTTGCGCGAAGGGTGAAGTTGTTGATGGAATCCAAGTGTTCCGTTCGTGCTCGGTAGTTTTGCTACTGAAGTTGTGTTCGAGCACGAAGTGTAAACCATGTCGATACACCATTTTTGTAGTTATCCCAGAGTTCATCCTCGAACCGTGGTAGACTTTGCGTGAATGGCAAAGTTGTTGATGGAATCCAAGTGTTCCGTTCGTGCTCGGTAGTTTTGCTACTGAAGTTGTGTTCGAGCACGAAGTGTAAACCATGTGGATACACCATTTGTGTAGTTATCCCAGAGTTCATTCTTGAACCTTGGTGGACCTTGCATGAATAGCGATGTTGTTGACGGAAACCAAGTGTACCGTTCGTGCTCGGTAGTTTTGCTACCGAAGTTGTGTTCGAGTACGAAGTATAAACCATGTGTGTACACAATTTATTTAGTTATCTCAAAGCTAATAGTCGAACCTTGGTCGACCATGCCTGAAGGGTGAAGTTGTTGTTGGAATCCAAGTGTACCGTTCGTGCTCGGTAGTTTTGCTACCGAAGTTGTGTTCGAGGACGAAGTTTAAACCATGTGTGTACACCATTTGTGTAGTTATCCTAGAGTTCATACTCGAACCGTGGTAGACTTTGCCTGAATGACAAAGTTGTTGATGGAATCCAAGTGTACCGTTCGTGCTCGGTGGTTTTGCTACCGAAGTAGTGTTCGAGCACGAAGTGTAAACCATGTGGATACACCATTTGTGCAGTTATCCCAGAGTTCATACTCGAACCTTGGTAGACTTTGCGTGAATGGCGAAGTTGTTGATGGAATCCAAGTGTTCCGTTCGTGCTCGGTAGTTTTGCTACCGAAGTTGTGTTCGAGCACGAAGTGTAAACCATGTGTGTACACAATTTACGTAGTAATCCCAAAGCTAATAGTCGAACCTTGGTCGACCATGCCTGAAGGGTGAAGTTGTTGTTGGAATCCAAGTGTACCGTTCGTGCTCGGTAGTTTTGCTACCGAAGTTGTGTTCGAGGACGAAGTTTAAACCATGTGTGTACACCATTTGTGTAGTTGTCCCAGAGTTCATACTCGAACCGTGGTAGACTTTGCCTGAATGACAAAGTTGTTGATGGAATCCAAGTGTACCGTTCGTGCTCGGTGGTTTTGCTACCGAAGTAGTGTTCGAGCACGAAGTGTAAACCATGTAGATACACCATTTGTGCAGTTATCCCAGAGTTCATACTCGAACCTTGGTAGACTTTGCGTGAATGGCGAAGTTGTTGATGGAAACCAAGTGTACCGTTCGTGCTCGGTAGTTTTGCTACCGAAGTTGTGTTCGAGGACGAAGTATAAACCATGTGTGTACACAATTTATGTAGTTATCCCAAAGCTAATAGTCAAACCTTTGTCAACCTTGCGCGAAGGGTGAAGTTGTTGATGGAATCCAAGTGTTCCGTTCGTGCTCGGTAGTTTTGCTACTGAAGTTGTGTTCGAGCACGAAGTGTAAACCAGGTCGATACACTATTTGTGTAGTTATCCCAGAGTTCATACTCGAACCGTGGTAGACTTTGCGTGAATGGCGAAGTTGTTGATGGAAACCAAATGTACCGTTCGTGCTCGGTAGTTTTGCTACCAAAGTTGTGTTCGAGGACGAAGTATAAACCATGTGTGTACACAATTTACGTAGTAATCCCAAAGCTAATAGTCGAACCTTTGTCGACCTTGCGCGAAGGGTGAAGTTGTTGATGGAATCCAAGTGTTCCGTTCGTGCTTGGTAGTTTTGCTACTGAAGTTGTGTTCGAGCACGAAGTGTAAACCATGTCGATACACCATTTTTGTAGTTATCCCAGAGTTCATCCTCGAACCGTGGTAGACTTTGCGTGAATGGCAAAGTTGTTGATGGAATCCAAGTGTTCCGTTCGTGCTCGGTAGTTTTGCTACTGAAGTTGTGTTCGAGCACGAAGTGTAAACCATGTGGATACACCATTTGTGTAGTTATCCCAGAGTTCATTCTTGAACCTTGGTGGACCTTGCATGAATAGCGATGTTGTTGACGGAAACCAAGTGTACCGTTCGTGCTCGGTAGTTTTGCTACCGAAGTTGTGTTCGAGTACGAAGTATAAACCATGTGTGTACACAATTTATTTAGTTATCTCAAAGCTAATAGTCGAACCTTGGTCGACCATGCCTGAAGGGTGAAGTTGTTGTTGGAATCCAAGTGTACCGTTCGTGCTCGGTAGTTTTGCTACCGAAGTTGTGTTCGAGGACGAAGTTTAAACCATGTGTGTACACCATTTGTGTAGTTATCCTAGAGTTCATACTCGAACCGTGGTAGACTTTGCCTGAATGACAAAGTTGTTGATGGAATCCAAGTGTACCGTTCGTACTCGGTGGTTTTGCTACCGAAGTAGTGTTCGAGCACGAAGTGTAAACCATGTGGATACACCATTTGTGCAGTTATCCCAGAGTTCATACTCGAACCTTGGTAGACTTTGCGTGAATGGCGAAGTTGTTGATGGAAACCAAGTGTACCGTTCGTGCTCGGTAGTTTTGCTACCGAAGTTGTGTTCGTGGACGAAGTATAAACCATGTGTGTACACAATTTATGTAGTTATCCCAAAGCTAATAGTCGAACCTTTGTCGACCTTGCGCGAAGGGTGAAGTTGTTGATGGAATCCAAGTGTTCCGTTCGTGCTCGGTAATTTTGGTACTTAAGTTGTGTTCGAGCACGAAGTGTAAACCATGTCGATACACCATTTGTGTAGTTATCCAAGAGTTCATACTCGAACCGTGGTAGACTTTGCGTGAATGGCAAAGTTGTTGATGGAATCCAAGTGTTCCGTTCGTGCTCGGTAGTTTTGCTACCGAAGTTGTGTTCGAGCACGAAGTGTAAACCATGTGTGTACACAATTTACGTAGTAATCCCAAAGCTAATAGTCGAACCTTGGTCGACCATGCCTGAAGGGTGAAGTTGTTGTTGGAATCCAAGTGTACCGTTCGTGCTCGGTAGTTTTGCTACCGAAGTTGTGTTCGAGGACGAAGTTTAAACCATGTGTGTACACCATTTGTGTAGTTGTCCCAGAGTTCATACTCGAACCGTGGTAGACTTTGCATGAATGACAAAGTTGTTGATGGAATCCAAGTGTACCGTTCGTGCTCGGTGGTTTTGCTACCGAAGTAGTGTTCGAGCACGAAGTGTAAACCATGTAAATACACCATTTGTGCAGTTATCCCAGAGTTCATACTCGAACCTTGGTAGACTTTGCGTGAATGGCGAAGTTGTTGATGGAAACCAAGTGTACCGTTAGTGCTCGGTAGTTTTGCTATCGAAGTTGTGTTCGAGGACGAAGTATAAACCATGTGTGTACACAATTTATGTAGTTATCCCAAAGCTAATAGTCAAACCTTTGTCAACCTTGCGCGAAGGGTGAAGTTGTTGATGGAATCCAAGTGTTCCGTTCATGCTCGGTAGTTTTGCTACTGAAGTTGTGTTCGAGCACGAAGTGTAAACCATGTCGATACACTATTTGTGTAGTTATCCCAGAGTTCATACTCGAACCGTGGTAGACTTTGCGTGAATGGCGAAGTTGTTGATGGAAACCAAATGTACCGTTCGTGCTCGGTAGTTTTGCTACCAAAGTTGTGTTCGAGGACGAAGTATAAACCATGTGTGTACACAATTTACGTAGTAATCCCAAAGCTAATAGTCGAACCTTTGTCGACCTTGCGCGAAGGGTGAAGTTGTTGATGGAATCCAAGTGTTCCGTTCGTGCTCGGTAGTTTTGCTACTGAAGTTGTGTTCGAGCACGAAGTGTAAACCATGTCGATACACCATTTTTGTAGTTATCCCAGAGTTCATCCTCGAACCGTGGTAGACTTTGCGTGAATGGCAAAGTTGTTGATGGAATCCAAGTGTTCCGTTCGTGCTCGGTAGTTTTGCTACTGAAGTTGTGTTCGAGCACGAAGTGTAAACCATGTCGATACAACATTTTTGTAGTTATCCCAGAGTTCATACTCGAACCGTGGTAGACTTTGCCTGAATGACGAAGTTGTTGATGGAATCCAAGTGTGCCGTTCATGCTCGGTGGTGTTGCTACCGAAGTAGTGTTCGAGCACGAAGTGTAAACCATGTGGATACACCATTTGTGCAGTTATCCCAGAGTTCATACTCGAACCTTGGTAGACTTTGCGTGAATGGCGAAGTTGTTGATGGAAACCAAGTGTACCGTTCGTGCTCGGTAGTTTTGCTACCGAAGTTGTGTTCGAGTACGAAGTATAAACCATGTGTGTACACAATTTATTTAGTTATCTCAAAGCTAATAGTCGAACCTTGGTCGACCATGCCTGAAGGGTGAAGTTGTTGTTGGAATCCAAGTGTACCGTTCGTGCTCGGTAGTTTTGCTACCGAAGTTGTGTTCGAGGACGAAGTTTAAACCATGTGTGTACACCATTTGTGTAGTTATCCTAGAGTTCATACTCGAACCGTGGTAGACTTTGCCTGAATGACAAAGTTGTTGATGGAATCCAAGTGTACCGTTCGTGCTCGGTGGTTTTGCTACCGAAGTAGTGTTCGAGCACGAAGTGTAAACCATGTGGATACACCATTTGTGCAGTTATCCCAGAGTTCATACTCGAACCTTGGTAGACTTTGCGTGAATGGCGAAGTTATTGATGGAAACCAAGTGTACCGTTCGTGCTCGGTAGTTTTGCTACCGAAGTTGTGTTCGAGGACGAAGTATAAACCATGTGTGTACACAATTTATGTAGTTATCCCAAAGCTAATAGTCGAACCTTTATCGACCTTGCGCGAAGGGTGAAGTTGTTGATGGAATCCAAGTGTTCCGTTCGTGCTCGGTAATTTTGGTACTTAAGTTGTGTTCGAGCACGAAGTGTAAACCATGTGGATACACCATTTGTGTAGTTAACCCAGAGTTCATACTCGAACCTTGGTAAACTTTGCGTGAATGGCGAAGTTGTTGATGGAAACCATGTGTACCATTCGTGCTCGGTAGTTTTGCTACTGAAGTTGTGTTCGAGGACGAAGTATAAACCATGTGTGTACACAATTTATGTAGTTATCCCAAAGCTAATAGTCGAACCTTTGTCGACCTTGCGCGAAGGGTGAAGTTGTTGATGGAATCCAAGTGTTCCGTTCGTGCTCGGTAGTTTTGCTACTGAAGTTGTGTTCGAGCACGAAGTGTAAACCATGTCGATACACCATTTGTGTAGTTATCCCAGAGTTCATTCTCGAACCTTGGTCGACCTTGCGTGAATGGCGAAGTTGTTGATGGAAACCAAGTGTACCGTTCGTGCTCGGTAGTTTTGCCACCGAAGTTGTGTTCGAGTACGAAGTACAAACCATGTGTGTACACAATTTATTTAGTTATCTCAAAGCTAATAGTCGAACCTTGGTCGACCACGCCTGAAGGGTGAAGTTGTTGTTGGAACCCAAGTGTACCGTTCGTGCTCGGTAGTTTTGCTACCGAAGTTGTGTTCGAGTACAAAGTATAAACCATGTGTGTACACCATTTCTGTAGTTATCCCAGAGTTCATACTCGAACCGTGGTAGACTTTGCCTGAATGACGAAGTTGTTGATGGAATCCAAGTGTGCCGTTCGTGCTCGGTGGTGTTGCAACCGAAGTAGTGTTCGAGCACGAAGTGTAAACCATGTGGATACACCATTTGTGCAGTTATCCCAGAGTTCATACTCGAACCTTGGTAGACTTTGCGTGAATGGCGAAGTTGTTGATGGAAACCAAGTGTACCGTTCGTGCTCGGTAGTTTTGCTACCGAAGTTGTGTTCGAGGACGAAGTATAAACCATGGTGTGTACACAATTTATGTAGTTATCCCAAAGCTAATAGTCGAACCTTTATCGACCTTGCGCGAAGGGTGAAGTTG
This sequence comes from Oryza brachyantha, assembly GCF_000231095.2. Taxonomy (NCBI): domain Eukaryota; kingdom Viridiplantae; phylum Streptophyta; class Magnoliopsida; order Poales; family Poaceae; genus Oryza; species Oryza brachyantha. Next base: position 28,118 of record NW_024427251.1, read on the forward strand.
TTGATGGAATCCAAGTGTTCCGTTCGTTCTCGGTAGTTTTGCTACTGAAGTTGTGTTCGAGCCCGAAGTGTTAACCATGTCGATACACCATTTGTGTAGTTATCCCAGAGTTCATACTCGAACCGTGGAAGACTTTGCGTGAATGGCGAAGTTGTTGATGGAAACCAAGTGTACCGTTCGTGCTCGGTAGTTTTGCTACCGAAGTTGTGTTCGAGGACGAAGTATAAACCATGTGTGTACACAATTTATGTAGTTATCCCAAAGCTAATAGTCGAACCTTGGTCGACCTTGCCTGAAGGGTGAAGTTGTTGATGGAATCCAAGTGTACCGTTCGTGCTCGGTAGTTTTGCTACCGAAGTTGTGTTTGAGTACGAAGTATAAACCATGTGTGTACACAATTTATTCAGTTATCCCAAAGCTAATAGTCGAACCTTGGTCGACAATGCATGAAGGGTGAAGTTGTTGATGGAATCCAAGTGTACCGTTCATGCTCGGTAGTTTTGCTACTCAAGTTGTGTTCGAGCATGAAGTGTAAACCATGTGGATACACCATTTGTGTAGGTATCCCAGAGTTCATACTCGATCCTTGGTAGACTTTGCGTGAATGACGAAGTTGTTGATGGAATCCAAGTGTACCGTTCGTGCTCGGTGGTTTTGCTACCGAACTAGTGTTCGAGCACGAAGTGTAAACCATGTGGATACACCATTTGTGTAGTTATCCCAGAGTTCATACTCGAACCGTGGTAGACTTTGCCTGAATGACGAAGTTGTTGATGGAATCCAAGTGTACCGTTCGTGCTCGGTGGTTTTGCTACCGAAGTAGTGTTTGAGCACGAAGTGTAAACCATGTGGATACGCCATTTGTGGAGTTATCCCAGAGTTCATACTCGAACCTTGGTAGACTTTGCGCGAATGGCGAAGTTGTTGATGGAAACCAAGTGTACCGTTCGTGCTCGGTAGTTTTGCTACCGAAGTTGTGTTCGAGGACGAAGTATAAACCATGTGTGTACACAATTTATGTAGTTATCCCAAAGCTAATAGTCGAACCTTGGTCGACCTTGCGCGAAGGGTGAAGTTGTTGATGGAATCCAAGTGTTCCGTTCGTGCTCGGTAGTTTTGCTACTGAAGTTGTGTTCGAGCACGAAGTGTAAACCATGTCGATACAACATTTGTGTAGTTATCCCAGAGTTCATACTCAAACCGTGGTAGACTTTGCGTGAATGGCGAAGTTGTTGATGGAAACCATGTGTACCATTCGTGCTCGGTAGTTTTGCTACTGAAGTTGTGTTCGAGGACGAAGTATAAACCATGTGCGTACACAATTTATGTAGTTATCCCAAAGCTAATAGTCGAACCTTTGTCGACCTTGCGCGAAGGGTGAAGTTGTTGATGGAATCCAAGTGTTCCGTTCGTGCTCGGTAGTTTTGCTACTGAAGTTGTGTTCGAGCACGAAGTGTAAACCATGTCGATACACCATTTGTGTAGTTATCCCAGAGTTCATTCTCGAACCTTGGTCGACCTTGCGTGAATGGCGAAGTTGTTGATGGAAACCAAGTGTACCGTTCGTGCTCGGTAGTTTTGCCACCGAAGTTGTGTTCGAGTACGAAGTACAAACCATGTGTGTACACAATTTATTTAGTTATCTCAAAGCTAATAGTCGAACCTTGGTCGACCACGCCTGAAGGGTGAAGTTGTTGTTGGAACCCAAGTGTACCGTTCGTGCTCGGTAGTTTTGCTACCGAAGTTGTGTTCGAGTACAAAGTATAAACCATGTGTGTACACCATTTCTGTAGTTATCCCAGAGTTCATACTCGAACCGTGGTAGACTTTGCCTGAATGACGAAGTTGTTGATGGAATCCAAGTGTGCCGTTCGTGCTCGGTGGTGTTGCTACCGAAGTAGTGTTCGAGCACGAAGTGTAAACCATGTGGATACACCATTTGTGCAGTTATCCCAGAGTTCATACTCGAACCTTGGTAGACTTTGCGTGAATGGCGAAGTTGTTGATGGAAACCAAGTGTACCGTTCGTGCTCGGTAGTTTTGCTACCGAAGTTGTGTTCGAGGACGAAGTATAAACCATGGTGTGTACACAATTTATGTAGTTATCCCAAAGCTAATAGTCGAACCTTTATCGACCTTGCGCGAAGGGTGAAGTTGTTGATGGAATCCAAGTGTTCCGTTCGTTCTCGGTAGTTTTGCTACTGAAGTTGTGTTCGAGCCCGAAGTGTTAACCATGTCGATACACCATTTGTGTAGTTATCCCAGAGTTCATACTCGAACCGTGGAAGACTTTGCGTGAATGGCGAAGTTGTTGATGGAAACCAAGTGTACCGTTCGTGCTCGGTAGTTTTGCTACCGAAGTTGTGTTCGAGGACGAAGTATAAACCATGTGTGTACACAATTTATGTAGTTATCCCAAAGCTAATAGTCGAACCTTGGTCGACCTTGCCTGAAGGGTGAAGTTGTTGATGGAATCCAAGTGTACCGTTCGTGCTCGGTAGTTTTGCTACCGAAGTTGTGTTTGAGTACGAAGTATAAACCATGTGTGTACACAATTTATTCAGTTATCCCAAAGCTAATAGTCGAACCTTGGTCGACAATGCATGAAGGGTGAAGTTGTTGATGGAATCCAAGTGTACCGTTCATGCTCGGTAGTTTTGCTACTCAAGTTGTGTTCGAGCATGAAGTGTAAACCATGTGGATACACCATTTGTGTAGGTATCCCAGAGTTCATACTCGATCCTTGGTAGACTTTGCGTGAATGACGAAGTTGTTGATGGAATCCAAGTATACCGTTCGTGCTCGGTGGTTTTGCTACCGAACTAGTGTTCGAGCACGAAGTGTAAACCATGTGGATACACCATTTGTGTAGTTATCCCAGAGTTCATACTCGAACCGTGGTAGACTTTGCCTGAATGACGAAGTTGTTGATGGAATCCAAGTGTACCGTTCGTGCTCGGTGGTTTTGCTACCGAAGTAGTGTTTGAGCACGAAGTGTAAACCATGTGGATACGCCATTTGTGGAGTTATCCCAGAGTTCATACTCGAACCTTGGTAGACTTTGCGCGAATGGCGAAGTTGTTGATGGAAACCAAGTGTACCGTTCGTGCTCGGTAGTTTTGCTACCGAAGTTGTGTTCGAGGACGAAGTATAAACCATGTGTGTACACAATTTATGTAGTTATCCCAAAGCTAATAGTCGAACCTTGGTCGACCTTGCCTGAAGGGTGAAGTTGTTGATGGAATCCAAGTGTACCGTTCGTGCTCGGTAGTTTTGCTACCGAAGTTGTGTTTGAGTACGAAGTATAAACCATGTGTGTACACAATTTATTCAGTTATCCCAAAGCTAATAGTCGAACCTTGGTCGACAATGCATGAAGGGTGAAGTTGTTGATGGAATCCAAGTGTACCGTTCATGCTCGGTAGTTTTGCTACTCAAGTTGTGTTCGAGCATGAAGTGTAAACCATGTGGATACACCATTTGTGTAGGTATCCCAGAGTTCATACTCGATCCTTGGTAGACTTTGCGTGAATGACGAAGTTGTTGATGGAATCCAAGTATACCGTTCGTGCTCGGTGGTTTTGCTACCGAACTAGTGTTCGAGCACGAAGTGTAAACCATGTGGATACACCATTTGTGTAGTTATCCCAGAGTTCATACTCGAACCGTGGTAGACTTTGCCTGAATGACGAAGTTGTTGATGGAATCCAAGTGTACCGTTCGTGCTCGGTGGTTTTGCTACCGAAGTAGTGTTTGAGCACGAAGTGTAAACCATGTGGATACGCCATTTGTGGAGTTATCCCAGAGTTCATACTCGAACCTTGGTAGACTTTGCGCGAATGGCGAAGTTGTTGATGGAAACCAAGTGTACCGTTCGTGCTCGGTAGTTTTGCTACCGAAGTTGTGTTCGAGGACGAAGTATAAACCATGTGTGTACACAATTTATGTAGTTATCCCAAAGCTAATAGTCGAACCTTGGTCAACCTTGCGCGAAGGGTGAAGTTGTTGATGGAATCCAAGTGTTCCGTTCGTGCTCGGTAGTTTTGCTACTGAAGTTGTGTTCGAGCACGAAGTGTAAACCATGTCGATACAACATTTGTGTAGTTATCCCAGAGTTCATACTCAAACCGTGGTAGACTTTGCGTGAATGGCGAAGTTGTTGATGGAAACCATGTGTACCATTCGTGCTCGGTAGTTTTGCTACTGAAGTTGTGTTCGAGGACGAAGTATAAACCATGTGCGTACACAATTTATGTAGTTATCCCAAAGCTAATAGTCGAACCTTTGTCGACCTTGCGCGAAGGGTGAAGTTGTTGATGGAATCCAAGTGTTCCGTTCGTGCTCGGTAGTTTTGCTACTGAAGTTGTGTTCGAGCACGAAGTGTAAACCATGTCGATACACCATTTGTGTAGTTATCCCAGAGTTCATTCTCGAACCTTGGTCGACCTTGCGTGAATGGCGAAGTTGTTGATGGAAACCAAGTGTACCGTTCGTGCTCGGTAGTTTTGCCACCGAAGTTGTGTTCGAGTACGAAGTACAAACCATGTGTGTAAACAATTTATTTAGTTATCTCAAAGCTAATAGTCGAACCTTGGTCGACCACGCCTGAAGGGTGAAGTTGTTGTTGGAACCCAAGTGTACCGTTCGTGCTCGGTAGTTTTGCTACCGAAGTTGTGTTCGAGTACAAAGTATAAACCATGTGTGTACACCATTTCTGTAGTTATCCCAGAGTTCATACTCGAACCGTGGTAGACTTTGCCTGAATGACGAAGTTGTTGATGGAATCCAAGTGTGCCGTTCGTGCTCGGTGGTGTTGCTACCGAAGTAGTGTTCGAGCACGAAGTGTAAACCATGTGGATACACCATTTGTGCAGTTATCCCAGAGTTCATACTCGAACCTTGGTAGACTTTGCGTGAATGGCGAAGTTGTTGATGGAAACCAAGTGTACCGTTCGTGCTCGGTAGTTTTGCTACCGAAGTTGTGTTCGAGGACGAAGTATAAACCATGGTGTGTACACAATTTATGTAGTTATCCCAAAGCTAATAGTCGAACCTTTATCGACCTTGCGCGAAGGGTGAAGTTGTTGATGGAATCCAAGTGTTCCGTTCGTTCTCGGTAGTTTTGCTACTGAAGTTGTGTTCGAGCCCGAAGTGTTAACCATGTCGATACACCATTTGTGTAGTTATCCCAGAGTTCATACTCGAACCGTGGAAGACTTTGCGTGAATGGCGAAGTTGTTGATGGAAACCAAGTGTACCGTTCGTGCTCGGTAGTTTTGCTACCGAAGTTGTGTTCGAGGACGAAGTATAAACCATGTGTGTACACAATTTATGTAGTTATCCCAAAGCTAATAGTCGAACCTTGGTCGACCTTGCCTGAAGGGTGAAGTTGTTGATGGAATCCAAGTGTACCGTTCGTGCTCGGTAGTTTTGCTACCGAAGTTGTGTTTGAGTACGAAGTATAAACCATGTGTGTACACAATTTATTCAGTTATCCCAAAGCTAATAGTCGAACCTTGGTCGACAATGCATGAAGGGTGAAGTTGTTGATGGAATCCAAGTGTACCGTTCATGCTCGGTAGTTTTGCTACTCAAGTTGTGTTCGAGCATGAAGTGTAAACCATGTGGATACACCATTTGTGTAGGTATCCCAGAGTTCATACTCGATCCTTGGTAGACTTTGCGTGAATGACGAAGTTGTTGATGGAATCCAAGTGTACCGTTCGTGCTCGGTGGTTTTGCTACCGAACTAGTGTTCGAGCACGAAGTGTAAACCATGTGGATACACCATTTGTGTAGTTATCCCAGAGTTCATACTCGAACCGTGGTAGACTTTGCCTGAATGACGAAGTTGTTGATGGAATCCAAGTGTACCGTTCGTGCTCGGTGGTTTTGCTACCGAAGTAGTGTTTGAGCACGAAGTGTAAACCATGTGGATACGCCATTTGTGGAGTTATCCCAGAGTTCATACTCGAACCTTGGTAGACTTTGCGCGAATGGCGAAGTTGTTGATGGAAACCAAGTGTACCGTTCGTGCTCGGTAGTTTTGCTACCGAAGTTGTGTTCGAGGACGAAGTATAAACCATGTGTGTACACAATTTATGTAGTTATCCCAAAGCTAATAGTCGAACCTTGGTCGACCTTGCGCGAAGGGTGAAGTTGTTGATGGAATCCAAGTGTTCCGTTCGTGCTCGGTAGTTTTGCTACTGAAGTTGTGTTCGAGCACGAAGTGTAAACCATGTCGATACAACATTTGTGTAGTTATCCCAGAGTTCATACTCAAACCGTGGTAGACTTTGCGTGAATGGCGAAGTTGTTGATGGAAACCATGTGTACCATTCGTGCTCGGTAGTTTTGCTACTGAAGTTGTGTTCGAGGACGAAGTATAAACCATGTGCGTACACAATTTATGTAGTTATCCCAAAGCTAATAGTCGAACCTTTGTCGACCTTGCGCGAAGGGTGAAGTTGTTGATGGAATCCAAGTGTTCCGTTCGTGCTCGGTAGTTTTGCTACTGAAGTTGTGTTCGAGCACGAAGTGTAAACCATGTCGATACACCATTTGTGTAGTTATCCCAGAGTTCATTCTCGAACCTTGGTCGACCTTGCGTGAATGGCGAAGTTGTTGATGGAAACCAAGTGTACCGTTCGTGCTCGGTAGTTTTGCCACCGAAGTTGTGTTCGAGTACGAAGTACAAACCATGTGTGTAAACAATTTATTTAGTTATCTCAAAGCTAATAGTCGAACCTTGGTCGACCACGCCTGAAGGGTGAAGTTGTTGTTGGAACCCAAGTGTACCGTTCGTGCTCGGTAGTTTTGCTACCGAAGTTGTGTTCGAGTACAAAGTATAAACCATGTGTGTACACCATTTCTGTAGTTATCCCAGAGTTCATACTCGAACCGTGGTAGACTTTGCCTGAATGACGAAGTTGTTGATGGAATCCAAGTGTGCCGTTCGTGCTCGGTGGTGTTGCTACTGAAGTAGTGTTCGAGCACGAAGTGTAAACCATGTGGATACACCATTTGTGCAGTTATCCCAGAGTTCATACTCGAACCTTGGTAGACTTTGCGTGAATGGCGAAGTTGTTGATGGAAACCAAGTGTACCGTTCGTGCTCGGTAGTTTTGCTACCGAAGTTGTGTTCGAGGACGAAGTATAAACCATGGTGTGTACACAATTTATGTAGTTATCCCAAAGCTAATAGTCGAACCTTTATCGACCTTGCGCGAAGGGTGAAGTTGTTGATGGAATCCAAGTGTTCCGTTCGTTCTCGGTAGTTTTGCTACTGAAGTTGTGTTCGAGCCCGAAGTGTTAACCATGTCGATACACCATTTGTGTAGTTATCCCAGAGTTCATACTCGAACCGTGGAAGACTTTGCGTGAATGGCGAAGTTGTTGATGGAAACCAAGTGTACCGTTCGTGCTCGGTAGTTTTGCTACCGAAGTTGTGTTCGAGGACGAAGTATAAACCATGTGTGTACACAATTTATGTAGTTATCCCAAAGCTAATAGTCGAACCTTGGTCGACCTTGCCTGAAGGGTGAAGTTGTTGATGGAATCCAAGTGTACCGTTCGTGCTCGGTAGTTTTGCTACCGAAGTTGTGTTTGAGTACGAAGTATAAACCATGTGTGTACACAATTTATTCAGTTATCCCAAAGCTAATAGTCGAACCTTGGTCGACAATGCATGAAGGGTGAAGTTGTTGATGGAATCCAAGTGTACCGTTCATGCTCGGTAGTTTTGCTACTCAAGTTGTGTTCGAGCATGAAGTGTAAACCATGTGGATACACCATTTGTGTAGGTATCCCAGAGTTCATACTCGATCCTTGGTAGACTTTGCGTGAATGACGAAGTTGTTGATGGAATCCAAGTGTACCGTTCGTGCTCGGTGGTTTTGCTACCGAACTAGTGTTCGAGCACGAAGTGTAAACCATGTGGATACACCATTTGTGTAGTTATCCCAGAGTTCATACTCGAACCGTGGTAGACTTTGCCTGAATGACGAAGTTGTTGATGGAATCCAAGTGTACCGTTCGTGCTCGGTGGTTTTGCTACCGAAGTAGTGTTTGAGCACGAAGTGTAAACCATGTGGATACGCCATTTGTGGAGTTATCCCAGAGTTCATACTCGAACCTTGGTAGACTTTGCGCGAATGGCGAAGTTGTTGATAGAAACCAAGTGTACCGTTCGTGCTCGGTAGTTTTGCTACCGAAGTTGTGTTCGAGGACGAAGTATAAACCATGTCGATACAACATTTGTGTAGTTATCCCAGAGTTCATACTCAAACCGTGGTAGACTTTGCGTGAATGGCGAAGTTGTTGATGGAATCCAAGTGTTCCGTTCGTGCTCGGTAGTTTTGCTACTGAAGTTGTGTTCGAGCACGAAGTGTAAACCATGTGGATACACCATTTATCTAGTTATCCCAGAGTTCATTCTCGAACCTTGGTCGTCCTTGCGTGAATGGCGAAGTTGTTGATGGAATCCAAGTGTACCGTTCGTGCTCGGTAGTTTTGCTACCGAAGTTGTGTTCGAGGACGAAGTATAAACCATGTGTGTACACAATTTATGTAGTTATCCCAAAGCTAATAGTCGAACCTTTGTCGAGCTTGCGCGAAGGGTGAAGTTGTTGATGGAATCCAAGTGTTCCGTTCGTGCTCGGTAGTTTTGCTACTGAAGTTGTGTTCGAGCACGAAGTGTAAACCATGTCGATACAACTTTTGTGTAGTTATCCCAGAGTTCATACTCGAACCGTGGTAGACTTTGCGTGAATGGCGAAGTTGTTGATGGAATCCAAGTGTTCCGTTCGTGCTCGGTAGTTTTGCTACTGAAGTTGTGTTCGAGCACGAAGTGTAAACCATGTGGATACACCATTTATCTAGTTATCCCAGAGTTCATTCTCGAACCTTGGTCGACCTTGCGTGAATGGCGAAGTTGTTGATGGAATCCAAGTGTACCGTTCGTGCTCGGTAGTTTTGCTACCGAAGTTGTGTTCGAGGACGAAGTATAAACCATGTGTGTACACAATTTATGTAGTTATCCCAAAGCTAATAGTCGAACCTTTGTCGAGCTTGCGCGAAGGGTGAAGTTGTTGATGGAATCCAAGTGTTCCGTTCGTGCTCGGTAGTTTTGCTACTGAAGTTGTGTTCGAGCACGAAGTGTAAACCATGTCGATACAACATTTGTGTAGTTATGCCAGAGTTCATACTCGAACCGTGGTAGACTTTGCGTGAATGGCGAAGTTGTTGATGGAATCCAAGTGTTCCGTTCGTGCTCGGTAGTTTTGCTACTGAAGTTGTGTTCGAGCACGAAGTGTAAACCATGTGGATACACCATTTATCTAGTTATCCCAGAGTTCATTCTCGAACCTTGGTCGACCTTGCGTGAATGGCGAAGTTGTTGATGGAATCCAAGGGTACCGTTCGTGCTCGGTAGTTTTGCTACCGAAGTTGTGTTCGAGGACGAAGTATAAACCATGTGTGTACACAATTTATGTAGTTATCCCAAAGCTAATAGTCGAACCTTTGTCGACCTTGCGCGAAGGGTGAAGTTGTTGATGGAATCCAAGTGTTCCGTTCGTGCTCGGTAGTGTTGCTACTGAAGTTGTGTTCGAGCACGAAGTGAAAACCATGTGGATACACCATTTGTGTAGTTATTCCAGAGATCATTCTCGAACCTTGGTCGACCTTGCGTGAATGGCGAAGTTGTTGATGGAAACCAAGTGTACCGTTCGTGCTCGGTAGTTTTGCTACCGAAGTTGTGTTCGAGTACGAAGTATAAACCATGTGTGTACACAATTTATTTAGTTATCTCAAAGCTAATAGTCGAACCTTGGTCGACCATGCCTGAAGGGTGAAGTTGTTGTTGGAATCCAAGTGTACCGTTCGTGCTCGGTAGTTTAGCTACCGAAGTTGTGTTCGAGCACGAAGTGTAAACCATGTGTGTACACCATTTGTGTAGTTATCCCAGAGTTCATACTCGAACCGTGGTAGACTTTGCATGAATGACGAAGTTGTTGATGGAATCCAAGTGTACCGTTCGTGCTCGGTAGTTTTGCTACCGAAGTTGTGTTCGAGTACGAAGTATAAACCATGTGTGTACACAATTTATATAGTTATCCGAAAGCTAATAGTCGAACCTTGGTCGACCTTGCGTGAAGGGTGAAGTTGTTGATGGAATCGAAGTGCACCGTTCGTGCTCGGTAGTTTTGCTACTGATGTTGTGTTCGGGCACGAAGTGTAAACCATGTCGATACACCATTTGTGTAGTTATCCCAGAGTTCATACTCGAACCGTGGTAGACTTTGCGTGAATGGCGAAGTTGTTGATGGAAACCAAGTGTACCGTTCGTGCTCGGTAGTTTTGCTACCGAACTTGTGTTCAAGGACGAAGTATAAACCATGTGTGTACACAATTTATGTAGTTATCCGAAAGCTAATAGTCGAACCTTGGTCGACCTTGCCTGAAGGGTGAAGTTGTTGATGGAATCCAAGTGTACCGTTCGTGCTCGGTAGTTTTGCTACCGAAGTTGTGTTTGAGTACGAACTATAAACCATGTGTGTACACAATTTATGTAGTTATCCCAAAGCTTATAGTCGAACCTTGGTCGACCTTGCGCGAAGGGTGAAGTTGTTGATGGAATCCAAGTGTTCCGTTCGTGCTCGGTAGTGTTGCTACTGAAGTTGTGTTCGAGCACGAAGTGAAAACCATGTGGATACACCATTTGTGTAGTTATTCCAGAGATCATTCTCGAACCTTGGTCGACCTTGCGTGAATTGCGAAGTTGTTGATGGAAACCAAGTGTACCGTTCGTGCTCGGTAGTTTTGCTACCGAAGTTGTGTTCGAGTACGAAGTATAAACCATGTGTGTACACAATTTATTTAGTTATCTCAAAGCTAATAGTCGAACCTTGGTCGACCATGCCTGAAGGGTGAAGCTGTTGTTGGAATCCAAGTGTACCGTTCGTGCTCGGTAGTTCAGCTACCGAAGTTGTGTTCGAGTACGAAGTATAAACCATGTGTGTACACCATTTGTGTAGTTATCCCAGAGTTCATACTCGAACCGTGGTAGACATTGCATGAATGACGAAGTTGTTGATGGAATCCAAGTGTACCGTTCGTGCTCGGTAGTTTTGCAACCGAAGTTGTGTTCGAGTTCGAAGTATAAACCATGTGTGTATACAATTTATATAGTTATCCGAAAGCTAATAGTCGAACCTTGGTCGACCTTGCGTGAAGGGTGAAGTTGTTGATGCAATCGAAGTGCACCGTTCGTGCTCGGTAGTTTTGCTACTGAAGTTGTGTTCGGGCACGAAGTGTAAACCATGTCGATACACCATTTGTGTAGTTATCCCAGAGTTCATACTCGAACCGTGGTAGACTTTGCATGAATGACGAAGCTGTTGGTGGAATCCAAGTGTACCGTGCGTGCTCGGTGGTTTTGCTACCGTAGTAGTGTACGAGCACGAAGTGTAATCCATGTGCATACACCATTTGTGTAGTTATCCCAGAGTTCATACTCGAACCTTGGTAGACTTTGCGTGAATGGCGAAGTTGTTGATGGAAACCAAGTGTACCGTTTGTGCTCGGTAGTTTTGCTACCAAAGTTGTGTTCGAGGACGAAGTATAAACCATGTCTGTACACAATTTATGTAGTTATCCCAAAGCTAATAATCGAACCTTTTTCGACCTTGCACGAAGGGTGAAGTTGTTGATGGAATCGAAGTGCACCATTCGTGCTCGGTAGTTTTGCTACTAAAGTTGTGTTCGAGCACGAAGTGTAAACCATGTGGATACACCATTTGTGTAGTTATCCCAGAGTTCATACTCGAACCTTGGTAGACTTTGCGTGAATGGCGAAGTTGTTAATGGAAACCAAGTGTACCGTTCATGCTCGGTAGTTTTGCTACCGAAGTTGTGTTCGAGGACGAAGTATAAACCATGTGTGTACACAGTTTATGTAGTTATCCCAAAGCTAATAGTCGAACCTTTGTCGACCTTGCGCGAAGGTGAAGTTGTTGATAGAATCCAAGTGTTCCGTTCGTGCTCGGTTGTTTTGCTACTGAAGTTGTGTTCGAGCACGAAGTGTAAACCATGTCGATACACCATTTGTGTAGTTATCCCAGAGTTCATACTCGAACCATGGTAGACTTTGCGTGAATGGCGAAGTTGTTGACGGAATCCAAGTGTTCCATTCGTGCTCGGTAGTTTTGCTACTGAAGTTGTGTTCGAGCACGAAGTGTAAATCATGTGGATACACCATTTGTGTAGTTATCCCAGAGTTCAATCTCGAACCTTGGTCGACCTTGCGTGAATGGCGAAGTTGTTGATGGAAACCAAGTGTACCGTTCGTGCTCGGTAGTTTTGCTACCGAAGTTGTGTTCGAGTACGAAGTATAAACCATGTGTGTACACAATTTATTTAGTTATCTCAAAGCTAATAGTCGAACCTTGGTCGACCATGCCTGAAGGGTGAAGTTGTTGTTGGAATCCAAGTGTACCGTTCGTGCTCGGTAGTTTAGCTACCGAAGTTGTGTTCGAGCACGAAGTGTAAACCATGTGTGTACACCATTTGTGTAGTTATCCCAGAGTTCATACTCGAACCGTGGTAGACTTTGCATGAATGACGAAGTTGTTGATGGAATCCAAGTGTACCGTTCGTGCTCGGTAGTTTTGCTACCGAAGTTGTGTTCGAGTACGAAGTATAAACCATGTGTGTACACAATTTATATAGTTATCCGAAAGCTAATAGTCGAACCTTGGTCGACCTTGCGTGAAGGGTGAAGTTGTTGATGGAATCGAAGTGCACCGTTCGTGCTCGGTAGTTTTGCTACTGATGTTGTGTTCGGGCACGAAGTGTAAACCATGTCGATACACCATTTGTGTAGTTATCCCAGAGTTCATACTCGAACCGTGGTAGACTTTGCGTGAATGGCGAAGTTGTTGATGGAAACCAAGTGTACCGTTCGTGCTCGGTAGTTTTGCTACCGAACTTGTGTTCAAGGACGAAGTATAAACCATGTGTGTACACAATTTATGTAGTTATCCGAAAGCTAATAGTCGAACCTTGGTCGACCTTGCCTGAAGGGTGAAGTTGTTGATGGAATCCAAGTGTACCGTTCGTGCTCGGTAGTTTTGCTACCGAAGTTGTGTTTGAGTACGAACTATAAACCATGTGTGTACACAATTTATGTAGTTATCCCAAAGCTTATAGTCGAACCTTGGTCGACCTTGCGCGAAGGGTGAAGTTGTTGATGGAATCCAAGTGTTCCGTTCGTGCTCGGTAGTGTTGCTACTGAAGTTGTGTTCGAGCACGAAGTGAAAACCATGTGGATACACCATTTGTGTAGTTATTCCAGAGATCATTCTCGAACCTTGGTCGACCTTGCGTGAATTGCGAAGTTGTTGATGGAAACCAAGTGTACCGTTCGTGCTCGGTAGTTTTGCTACCGAAGTTGTGTTCGAGTACGAAGTATAAACCATGTGTGTACACAATTTATTTAGTTATCTCAAAGCTAATAGTCGAACCTTGGTCGACCATGCCTGAAGGGTGAAGCTGTTGTTGGAATCCAAGTGTACCGTTCGTGCTCGGTAGTTCAGCTACCGAAGTTGTGTTCGAGTACGAAGTATAAACCATGTGTGTACACCATTTGTGTAGTTATCCCAGAGTTCATACTCGAACCGTGGTAGACATTGCATGAATGACGAAGTTGTTGATGGAATCCAAGTGTACCGTTCGTGCTCGGTAGTTTTGCAACCGAAGTTGTGTTCGAGTTCGAAGTATAAACCATGTGTGTATACAATTTATATAGTTATCCGAAAGCTAATAGTCGAACCTTGGTCGACCTTGCGTGAAGGGTGAAGTTGTTGATGGAATCGAAGTGCACCGTTCGTGCTCGGTAGTTTTGCTACTGAAGTTGTGTTCGGGCACGAAGTGTAAACCATGTCGATACACCATTTGTGTAGTTATCCCAGAGTTCATACTCGAACCGTGGTAGACTTTGCATGAATGACGAAGCTGTTGGTGGAATCCAAGTGTACCGTGCGTGCTCGGTGGTTTTGCTACCGTAGTAGTGTACGAGCACGAAGTGTAATCCATGTGCATACACCATTTGTGTAGTTATCCCAGAGTTCATACTCGAACCTTGGTAGACTTTGCGTGAATGGCGAAGTTGTTGATGGAAACCAAGTGTACCGTTTGTGCTCGGTAGTTTTGCTACCAAAGTTGTGTTCGAGGACGAAGTATAAACCATGTCTGTACACAATTTATGTAGTTATCCCAAAGCTAATAATCGAACCTTTTTCGACCTTGCACGAAGGGTGAAGTTGTTGATGGAATCGAAGTGCACCATTCGTGCTCGGTAGTTTTGCTACTAAAGTTGTGTTCGAGCACGAAGTGTAAACCATGTGGATACACCATTTGTGTAGTTATCCCAGAGTTCATACTCGAACCTTGGTAGACTTTGCGTGAATGGCGAAGTTGTTAATGGAAACCAAGTGTACCGTTCATGCTCGGTAGTTTTGCTACCGAAGTTGTGTTCGAGGACGAAGTATAAACCATGTGTGTACACAGTTTATGTAGTTATCCCAAAGCTAATAGTCGAACCTTTGTCGACCTTGCGCGAAGGTGAAGTTGTTGATAGAATCCAAGTGTTCCGTTCGTGCTCGGTTGTTTTGCTACTGAAGTTGTGTTCGAGCACGAAGTGTAAACCATGTCGATACACCATTTGTGTAGTTATCCCAGAGTTCATACTCGAACCATGGTAGACTTTGCGTGAATGGCGAAGTTGTTGACGGAATCCAAGTGTTCCATTCGTGCTCGGTAGTTTTGCTACTGAAGTTGTGTTCGAGCACGAAGTGTAAATCATGTGGATACACCATTTGTGTAGTTATCCCAGAGTTCAATCTCGAACCTTGGTCGACCTTGCGTGAATGGCGAAGTTGTTGATGGAAACCAAGTGTACCGTTCGTGCTCGGTAGTTTTGCTACCGAAGTTGTGTTCGAGTACGAAGTATAAACCATGTGTGTACACAATTTATCTAGTTATCCCAAAGCTAATAGTCGAACCATGGTCGACCTTGCGTGAAGGGTGAAGTTGTTGATGGAATCGAAGTGCACCGTTTGTGCTCGGTAGTTTTGCTACTGAAGTTGTCTTCGAGCATGAAGTGTAAACCATGTCGATACACCATTTGTGTAGTTATCCCAGAGTTCATACTCGAACCGTGGTAGACTTTGCGTGAATGGCGAAGTTGTTGATGGAAACCAAGTGTACCGTTCGTGCTCGGCAGTATTGCTACCGAAGTTGTGTTCGAGTACGAAGTATAAACCATGTGTGTACACAATTTATGTAGTTATCCCAAAGCTAATAGTCGAACCTTGGTCGACCTTGCGCGAAGGGTGAAGTTGTTGATGGAATCCAAGTGTACCGTTCGTGCTGGGTGGTTTTGCTACCGAAGTAGTGTTCGAGCACGAAGTGTAAACCATGTGGATACACCATTTGTGTAGTTATTCCAGAGTTCATACTCGAACCTTGGTAGACTTTGCGTGAATGGCGAAGTTGTTGATGGAAACCAAGTGTACCGTTCGTGCTCGGTAGTTTTGCTACCGAAGTTGTGTTCGAGGACAAAGTATAAACCATTTGTGTACACAATTTATGTAGTTATCCCAAAGCTAATAGTCGAACCTTGGTCGACCTTGCGTGAAGGGTGAAGTTGTTAATGGAATTGAAGTGCACCGTTCGTGCTCGGCAGTATTGCTACCGAAGTTGTGTTCGAGTACGAAGTATAAACCATGTGTGTACACAATTTATGTAGTTATCCCAAAGCTAATAGTCGAACCTTGGTCGACCTTGCGCGAAGGGTTAAGTTGTTGATGGAATCCAAGTGTACCGTTCGTGCTGGGTGGTTTTGCTACCGAAGTAGTGTTCGAGCACGAAGTGTAAACCATGTGGATACAACATTTGTGTAGTTATCCCAGAGTTCATACTCGAACCTTGGTAGACTTTGCGTGAATGGCGAAGTTGTTGATGGAAACCAAGTGTACCGTTCGTGCTCGGTAGTTTTGCTACCGAAGTTGTGTTCGAGGACGAAGTATAAACCATGTATGTACACAATTTATGTAGTTATCCCAAAGCTAATAGTCGAACCTTTGTCGACCTTGCGCGAAGGGTGAAGTTGTTGATGAAATCCAAGTGTTCCGTTCGTGCTCGGTAGTTTTCCTACCGAAGTTGTGTTCAAGTACGAAGTATAAACAATGTGTGTACA
Source organism: Oryza brachyantha (assembly GCF_000231095.2). Taxonomy (NCBI): domain Eukaryota; kingdom Viridiplantae; phylum Streptophyta; class Magnoliopsida; order Poales; family Poaceae; genus Oryza; species Oryza brachyantha. Next base: position 44,376 of record NW_024427251.1, read on the forward strand.
CCATTTGTGTAGTTATCCCAGAGTTCATACTCGAACCGTGGTAGACTTTGCATGAATCACGAAGTTGTTGATGGAATCCAAGTGTACCGTACGTGCTCGGTGGTTTTGCTACCGAAGTAGTGTTTAGCACGAAGTGTAAACCATGTGGATACCCCATTTGTGTAGTTATCCCAGAGTTCATACTCGAACCGTGGTAGACTTTGCGTGAATGGCGAAGTTGTTGATGGAATCCAAGTGTTCCGTTCGTGCTCGGTAGTTTTGCTACTGAAGTTGTGTTCGAGCACGAAGTGTAAACCATGTGGATACACCATTTGTGTAGTTATCCCAGAGTTCATTCTCGAACCTTCGTCGACCTTGCGTGAATGGCGAAGTTGTTGATGGAAACCAAGTGTACCGTTCGTGCTCGGTAGTTTTGCTACCGAAGTTGTGTTCGAGGACAAAGTATAAACCATCTGTGTACAACATTTATGTAGTTATCCCAAAGCTAATAGTCGAACCTTGGTCGACCTTGCGTGAAGGGTGAAGTTGTTGATGGAATCGAAGTGCACCGTTCGTGCTCGGTAGTTTTGCTAGTGAAGTTGTGTTCGAGCACGAAGTGTAAACCATGTCGATACACCATTTGTGTAGTTATCCCAGAGTTCATACTCGAACCGTGGTAGACTTTGCGTGAATGGCGAAGTTGTTGATGGAAACCAAGTCTACCGTTCGTGCTCGGCAGTATTGCTACCGAAGTGGCGTTCGAGTACGAAGTATAAACCATGTGTGTACACAATTTATGTAGTTATCCCAAAGCTAATAGTCGAACCTTGGTCGACCTTGCGCGAAGGGTGAAGTTGTTGATGGAATCCAAGTGTACCGTTCGTGCTGGGTGGTTTTGCTACCGAAGTAGTGTTCGAGCACGAAGTGTAAACCATGTGGATATACCATTTGTGTAGTTATTCCAGAGTTCATACTCGAACCTTGGTAGACTTTGCGTGAATGGCGAAGTTGTTGATGGAAACCAAGTGTACCGTTCGTGCTCGGTAGTTTTGCTACCGAAGTTGTGTTCGAGGACAAAGTATAAACCATTTGTGTACACAATTTATGTAGTTATCCCAAAGCTAATAGTCGAACCTTGGTCGACCTTGCGTGAAGGGTGAAGTTGTTGATGGAATCGAAGTGCACCGTTCGTGCTCGGTAGTTTTGCTAGTGAAGTTGTGTTCGAGCACGAAGTGTAAACCACGTCGATACACCATTTGTGTAGTTATCCCAGAGTTCATACTCGAACCGTGGTAGACTTTGCGTGAATGGCGAAGTTGTCGATGGAAACCAAGTGTACCGTTCGTGCTCGGCAGTATTGCTACCGAAGTTGTGTTCGAGTACGAAGTATAAACCATGTGTGTACACAATTTATGTAGTTATCCCAAAGCTAATAGTCGAACCTTGGTCGACCTTGCGCGAAGGGTGAAGTTGTTGATGGAATCCAAGTGTACCGTTCGTGCTGGGTGGTTTTGCTACCGAAGTAGTGTTCGAGCACGAAGTGTAAACCATGTGGATACACCATTTGTGTAGCTATTCCAGAGTTCATACTCGAACCTTGGTAGACTTTGCGTGAATGGCGAAGTTGTTGATGGAAACCAAGTGTACCGTTCGTGCTCGGTAGTTTTGCTACCGAAGTTGTGTTCGAGGACGAAGTATAAACCATCTGTGTACACAATTTATGTAGTTATCCCAAAGCTAATAGTCGAACCTTGGTCGACCTTGCGTGAAGGGTGAAGTTGTTAATGGAATCGAAGTGCACCGTTCGTGCTCGGCAGTATTGCTACCGAAGTTGTGTTCGAGTACGAAGTATAAACCATGTGTGTACACAATTTATGTAGTTATTCCAAAGCTAATAGTCGAACCTTGGTCGACCTTGCGCGAAGGGTTAAGTTGTTGATGGAATCCAAGTGTACCGTTCGTGCTGGGTGGTTTTGCTACCGAAGTAGTGTTCGAGCACGAAGTGTAAACCATGTGGATACAACATTTGTGTAGTTATCCCAGAGTTCATACTCGAACGTTGGTAGACTTTGCGTGAATGGCGAAGTTGTTGATGGAAACCAAGTGTACCGTTCGTGCTCGGTAGTTTTGCTACCGAAGTTGTGTTCGAGGACGAAGTATAAACCATGTGTGTACACAATTTATGTAGTTATCCCAAAGCTAATAGTCGAACCTTTGTCGACCTTGCGCGAAGGGTGAAGTTGTTGATGGAATCCAAGTGTTCCGTTCGTGCTCGGTAGTTTTCCTACCGAAGTTGTGTTCAAGTACGAAGTATAAACAATGTGTGTACACCATTTGTGTAGTTATCCCAGAGTTCATACTCGAACCGTGGTAGACTTTGCATGAATCACGAAGTTGTTGATGGAATCCAAGTGTACCGTTCGTGCTCGGTGGTTTTGCTACCGAAGTAGTGTTTAGCACGAAGTGTAAACCATGTGGATACACCATTTGTGTAGTTATCCCAGAGTTCATACTCGAACCGTGGTAGACTTTGCGTGAATGGCGAAGTTGTTGATGGAATCCAAGTGTTCCGTTCGTGCTCGGTAGTTTTGCTACTGAAGTTGTGTTCGAGCACGAAGTGTAAACCATGTGGATACACCATTTGTGTAGTTATCCCAGAGTTCATTCTCGAACCTTCGTCGAGCTTGCGTGAATGGCGAAGTTGTTGATGGAAACCAAGTGTACCGTTCGTGCTCGGTAGTTTTGCTACCGAAGTTGTGTTCGAGGACAAAGTATAAACCATCTGTGTACAACATTTATGTAGTTATCCCAAAGCTAATAGTCGAACCTTGGTCGACCTTGCGTGAAGGGTGAAGTTTTTGATGGAATCGAAGTGCACCGTTCGTGCTCGGTAGTTTTGCTAGTGAAGTTGTGTTCGAGCACGAAGTGTAAACCATGTCGATACACCATTTGTGTAGTTATCCCAGAGTTCATACTCGAACCGTGGTAGACTTTGCGTGAATGGCGAAGTTGTTGATGGAAACCAAGTCTACCGTTCGTGCTCGGCAGTATTGCTACCGAAGTGGCGTTCGAGTACGAAGTATAAACCATGTGTGTACACAATTTATGTAGTTATCCCAAAGCTAATAGTCGAACCTTGGTCGACCTTGCGCGAAGGGTGAAGTTGTTGATGGAATCCAAGTGTACCGTTCGTGCTGGGTGGTTTTGCTACCGAAGTAGTGTTCGAGCACGAAGTGTAAACCATGTGGATACACCATTTGTGTAGTTATTCCAGAGTTCATACTCGAACCTTGGTAGACTTTGCGTGAATGGCGAAGTTGTTGATGGAAACCAAGTGTACCGTTCGTGCTCGGTAGTTTTGCTACCGAAGTTGTGTTCGAGGACAAAGTATAAACCATTTGTGTACACAATTTATGTAGTTATCCCAAAGCTAATAGTCGAACCTTGGTCGACCTTGCGTGAAGGGTGAAGTTGTTGATGGAATCGAAGTGCACCGTTCGTGCTCGGTAGTTTTGCTAGTGAAGTTGTGTTCGAGCACGAAGTGTAAACCACGTCGATACACCATTTGTGTAGTTATCCCAGAGTTCATACTCGAACCGTGGTAGACTTTGCGTGAATGGCGATGTTGTCGATGGAAACCAAGTGTACCGTTCGTGCTCGGCAGTATTGCTACCGAAGTTGTGTTCGAGTACGAAGTATAAACCATGTGTGTACACAATTTATGTAGTTATCCCAAAGCTAATAGTCGAACCTTGGTCGACCTTGCGCGAAGGGTGAAGTTGTTGATGGAATCCAAGTGTACCGTTCGTGCTGGGTGGTTTTGCTACCGAAGTAGTGTTCGAGCACGAAGTGTAAACCATGTGGATACACCATTTGTGTAGCTATTCCAGAGTTCATACTCGAACCTTGGTAGACTTTGCGTGAATGGCGAAGTTGTTGATGGAAACCAAGTGTACCGTTCGTGCTCGGTAGTTTTGCTACCGAAGTTGTGTTCGAGGACGAAGTATAAACCATCTGTGTACACAATTTATGTAGTTATCCCAAAGCTAATAGTCGAACCTTGGTCGACCTTGCGTGAAGGGTGAAGTTGTTAATGGAATCGAAGTGCACCGTTCGTGCTCGGCAGTATTGCTACCGAAGTTGTGTTCGAGTACGAAGTATAAACCATGTGTGTACACAATTTATGTAGTTATCCCAAAGCTAATAGTCGAACCTTGGTCGACCTTGCGCGAAGGGTTAAGTTGTTGATGGAATCCAAGTGTACCGTTCGTGCTGGGTGGTTTTGCTACCGAAGTAGTGTTCGAGCACGAAGTGTAAACCATGTGGATACAACATTTGTGTAGTTATCCCAGAGTTCATACTCGAACCTTGGTAGACTTTGCGTGAATGGCGAAGTTGTTGATGGAAACCAAGTGTACCGTTCGTGCTCGGTAGTTTTGCTACCGAAGTTGTGTTCGAGGACGAAGTATAAACCATGTGTGTACACAATTTATGTAGTTATCCCAAAGCTAATAGTCGAACCTTTGTCGACCTTGCGCGAAGGGTGAAGTTGTTGATGGAATCCAAGTGTTCCGTTCGTGCTCGGTAGTTTTCCTACCGAAGTTGTGTTCAAGTACGAAGTATAAACAATGTGTGTACACAATTTGTGTAGTTATCCCAGAGTTCATACTCGAACCGTGGTAGACTTTGCATGAATCACGAAGTTGTTGATGGAATCCAAGTGTACCGTTCGTGCTCGGTGGTTTTGCTACCGAAGTAGTGTTTAGCACGAAGTGTAAACCATGTGGATACACCATTTGTGTAGTTATCCCAGAGTTCATACTCGAACCGTGGTAGACTTTGCGTGAATGGCGAAGTTGTTGATGGAATCCAAGTGTTCCGTTCGTGCTCGGTAGTTTTGCTACTGAAGTTGTGTTCGAGCACGAAGTGTAAACCATGTGGATACACCATTTGTGTAGTTATCCCAGAGTTCATTCTCGAACCTTCGTCGACCTTGCGTGAATGGCGAAGTTGTTGATGGAAACCAAGTGTACCGTTCGTGCTCGGTAGTTTTGCTACCGAAGTTGTGTTCGAGGACAAAGTATAAACCATCTGTGTACAACATTTATGTAGTTATCCCAAAGCTAATAGTCGAACCTTGGTCGACCTTGCGTGAAGGGTGAAGTTGTTGATGGAATCGAAGTGCACCGTTCGTGCTCGGTAGTTTTGCTAGTGAAGTTGTGTTCGAGCACGAAGTGTAAACCATGTCGATACACCATTTGTGTAGTTATCCCAGAGTTCATACTCGAACCGTGGTAGACTTTGCGTGAATGGCGAAGTTGTTGATGGAAACCAAGTCTACCGTTCGTGCTCGGCAGTATTGCTACCGAAGTGGCGTTCGAGTACGAAGTATAAACCATGTGTGTACACAATTTATGTAGTTATCCCAAAGCTAATAGTCGAACCTTGGTCGACCTTGCGCGAAGGGTGAAGTTGCTGATGGAATCCAAGTGTTCCGTTCGTGCTCGGTAGTTTTGCTACTGAAGTTGTGTTCGAGCACGAAGTGAAAACCATGTGGATACACCATTTGTGTAGTTATTCCAGAGTTCATACTCGAACCGTGGTAGACTTTGCGTGAATGGCGAAGTTGTTGATGGAAACCAAGTGTACCGTTCGTGCTCGGCAATATTGCTACCGAAGTTGTGTTCGAGTACGAAGTATAAACCATGTGTGTACACAATTTATGTAGTTATCCCAAAGCTAATAGTCGAACCTTGGTCGACCTTGCGCGAAGGGTGAAGTTGTTGATGGAATCCAAGTGTACCGTTCGTGCTGGGTGGTTTTGCTACCGAAATAGTGTTCGAGCACGAAGTGTAAACCATGTGGATACACCATTTGTGTAGTTATCCCAGTGTTCATACACGAACCTTGGTAGACTTTGCGTGAATGGCGAAGTTGTTGATGGAAACCAAGTGTACCGTTCGTGCTCGGTAGTTTTGCTACCGAAGTTGTGTTCGAGGACGAAGTATAAACCATGTGTGTACACAATTTATGTAGTTATCCCAAAGCTAATAGTCGAACCTTTGTCGACCTTGCGCGAAGGGTGAAGTTGTTGATGGAATCCAAGTGTTCCGTTCGTGCTCGGTAGTTTTGCTACTGAAGTTGTGTTCGAGCACGAAGTGTTAACCATGTGGATACACCATTTGTGTAGTTATCCCAGAGTTCATACTCGAACCGTGGTAGACTTTGCGTGAATGGCGAAGTTGTTGATGGAATCCAAGTGTTCCGTTCGTGCTCGGTAGTTTTGCTACTGAAGTTGTGTTCGAGCACGAAGTGTAAACCATGTCGATACACCATTTGTGTAGTTATCCCAGAGTTCATACTCGAACCGTGGTAGACTTTGTGTGAATGGCGAAGTTGTTGATGGAAACCAATTGTACCGTTCGTGCTCGGCGGTATTGCTACCGAAGTTGTGTTCGAGTACAAAGTATAAACCATGTGTGTACACAATTTATGTTGTTATCCCAAAGCTAATAGTCGAACCTTGGTCGACCTTGCGCGAAGGGTGAAGTTGTTGATGGAATCCAAGTGTACCGTTCGTGCGGGGTGGTTTTGCTACCGAAGTAGTGTTCAAGTACGAAGTATAAACAATGTGTGTACACCATTTGTGTAGTTATCCCAGAGTTCATACTCGAACCGTGGTAGACTTTGCATGAATCACGAAGTTGTTGATGGAATCCAAGTGTACCGTTCGTGCTCGGTGGTTTTGCTACCGAAGTAGTGTTTAGCACGAAGTGTAAACCATGTGGATACACCATTTGTGTAGTTATCCCAGAGTTCATACTCGAACCGTGGTAGACTTTGCGTGAATGGCGAACTTGTTGATGGAATCCAAGTGTTCCTTTCGTGCTCGGTAGTTTTGCTACTGAAGTTGTGTTCGAGCACGAAGTGTAAACCATGTGGATACACCATTTGTGTAGTTATCCCAGAGTTCATTCTCGAACCTTCGTCGACCTTGCGTGAATGGCGAAGTTGTTGATGGAAACCAAGTGTACCGTTCGTGCTCGGTAGTTTTGCTACCGAAGTTGTGTTCGAGGACGAAGTATAAACCATGTGTGTACACAATTTATGTAGTTATCCCAAAGCTAATAGTCGAACCTTTGTCGACCTTGCGCGAAGGGTGAAGTTGTTGATGGAATCCAAGTGTTCCGTTCGTGCTCGGTAGTTTTGCTACTGAAGTTGTGTTCGAGCACGAAGTGTAAACCATGTGGATACACCATTTGTGTAGTTATCCCAGAGTTCATTCTCGAACCTTCGTCGACCTTGCGTGAATGGCGAAGTTGTTGATGGAAACCAAGTGTACCGTTCGTGCTCGGTAGTTTTGCTACCGAAGTTGTGTTCGAGGACAAAGTATAAACCATCTGTGTACAACATTTATGTAGTTATCCCAAAGCTAATAGTCGAACCTTGGTCGACCTTGCGTGAAGGGTGAAGTTGTTGATGGAATCGAAGTGCACCGTTCGTGCTCGGTAGTTTTGCTAGTGAAGTTGTGTTCGAGCACGAAGTGTAAACCATGTCGATACACCATTTGTGTAGTTATCCCAGAGTTCATACTCGAACCGTGGTAGACTTTGCGTGAATGGCGAAGTTGTTGATGGAAACCAAGTCTACCGTTCGTGCTCGGCAGTATTGCTACCGAAGTGGCGTTCGAGTACGAAGTATAAACCATGTGTGTACACAATTTATGTAGTTATCCCAAAGCTAATAGTCGAACCTTGGTCGACCTTGCGCGAAGGGTGAAGTTGCTGATGGAATCCAAGTGTTCCGTTCGTGCTCGGTAGTTTTGCTACTGAAGTTGTGTTCGAGCACGAAGTGAAAACCATGTGGATACACCATTTGTGTAGTTATTCCAGAGTTCATACTCGAACCGTGGTAGACTTTGCGTGAATGGCGAAGTTGTTGATGGAAACCAAGTGTACCGTTCGTGCTCGGCAATATTGCTACCGAAGTTGTGTTCGAGTACGAAGTATAAACCATGTGTGTACACAATTTATGTAGTTATCCCAAAGCTAATAGTCGAACCTTGGTCGACCTTGCGCGAAGGGTGAAGTTGTTGATGGAATCCAAGTGTACCGTTCGTGCTGGGTGGTTTTGCTACCGAAATAGTGTTCGAGCACGAAGTGTAAACCATGTGGATACACCATTTGTGTAGTTATCCCAGTGTTCATACACGAACCTTGGTAGACTTTGCGTGAATGGCGAAGTTGTTGATGGAAACCAAGTGTACCGTTCGTGCTCGGTAGTTTTGCTACCGAAGTTGTGTTCGAGGACGAAGTATAAACCATGTGTGTACACAATTTATGTAGTTATCCCAAAGCTAATAGTCGAACCTTTGTCGACCTTGCGCGAAGGGTGAAGTTGTTGATGGAATCCAAGTGTTCCGTTCGTGCTCGGTAGTTTTGCTACTGAAGTTGTGTTCGAGCACGAAGTGTTAACCATGTGGATACACCATTTGTGTAGTTATCCCAGAGTTCATACTCGAACCGTGGTAGACTTTGCGTGAATGGCGAAGTTGTTGATGAAATCCAAGTGTACCGTTCGTGCTCGGTAGTTTTGCTACCGACGTTGTGTTCGAGCACGAAGTGTAAACCATGTGGATACATCATTTGTGTAGTTATCCCAGAGTTCATACTCGAACCGTGGTAGACTTTGCGTGAATGGCGAAGTTGTTGATGGAATCCAAGTGTTCCGTTCGTGCTCGGTAGTTTTGCTACTGAAGTTGTGTTCAAGCACGAAGTGTAAACCATGTGGATACACCATTTGTGTAGTTATCCCAGAGTTCATTCTCGAACCTTCGTCGACCTTGCGTGAATGGCGAAGTTGTTGATGGAAACCAAGTGTACCGTTCGTGCTCGGTAGTTTTGCTACCGAAGTTGTGTTCGAGGACAAAGTATAAACCATCTGTGTACAACATTTATGTAGTTATCCCAAAGCTAATAGTCGAACCTTGGTCGACCTTGCGTGAAGGGTGAAGTTGTTGATGGAATCGAAGTGCACCGTTCGTGCTCGGTAGTTTTGCTAGTGAAGTTGTGTTCGAGCACGAAGTGTAAACCATGTCGATACACCATTTGTGTAGTTATCCCAGAGTTCATACTCGAACCGTGGTAGACTTTGCGTGAATGGCGAAGTTGTTGATGGAAACCAAGTCTACCGTTCGTGCTCGGCAGTATTGCGACCGAAGTGGCGTTCGAGTACGAAGTATAAACCATGTGTGTACACAATTTATGTAGTTATCCCAAAGCTAATAGTCGAACCTTGGTCGACCTTGCGCGAAGGGTGAAGTTGCTGATGGAATCCAAGTGTTCCGTTCGTGCTCGGTAGTTTTGCTACTGAAGTTGTGTTCGAGCACGAAGTGAAAACCATGTGGATACACCATTTGTGTAGTTATTCCAGAGTTCATACTCGAACCGTGGTAGACTTTGCGTGAATGGCGAAGTTGTTGATGGAAACCAAGTGTACCGTTCGTGCTCGGCAATATTGCTACCGAAGTTGTGTTCGAGTACGAAGTATAAACCATGTGTGTACACAATTTATGTAGTTATCCCAAAGCTAATAGTCGAACCTTGGTCGACCTTGCGCGAAGGGTGAAGTTGTTGATGGAATCCAAGTGTACCGTTCGTGCTGGGTGGTTTTGCTACCGAAATAGTGTTCGAGCACGAAGTGTAAACCATGTGGATACACCATTTGTGTAGTTATCCCAGTGTTCATACACGAACCTTGGTAGACTTTGCGTGAATGGCGAAGTTGTTGATGGAAACCAAGTGTACCGTTCGTGCTCGGTAGTTTTGCTACCGAAGTTGTGTTCGAGGACGAAGTATAAACCATGTGTGTACACAATTTATGTAGTTATCCCAAAGCTAATAGTCGAACCTTTGTCGACCTTGCGCGAAGGGTGAAGTTGTTGATGGAATCCAAGTGTTCCGTTCGTGCTCGGTAGTTTTGCTACTGAAGTTGTGTTCGAGCACGAAGTGTTAACCATGTGGATACACCATTTGTGTAGTTATCCCAGAGTTCATACTCGAACCGTGGTAGACTTTGCGTGAATGGCGAAGTTGTTGATGAAATCCAAGTGTACCGTTCGTGCTCGGTAGTTTTGCTACCGACGTTGTGTTCGAGCACGAAGTGTAAACCATGTGGATACATCATTTGTGTAGTTATCCCAGAGTTCATACTCGAACCGTGGTAGACTTTGCGTGAATGGCGAAGTTGTTGATGGAATCCAAGTGTTCCGTTCGTGCTCGGTAGTTTTGCTACTGAAGTTGTGTTCAAGCACGAAGTGTAAACCATGTCGATACACCATTTGTGTAGTTATCCCAGAGTTCATACTCGAACCGTGGTAGACTTTGTGTGAATGGCGAAGTTGTTGATGGAAACCAAGTGTACCGTTCGTGCTCGGCTGTATTGCTACCGAAGTTGTGTTCGAGTACAAAGTATAAACCATGTGTGTACACAATTTATGTTGTTATCCCAAAGCTAATAGTCGAACCTTGGTTGACCTTGCGCCAAGGGTGAAGTTGTTGATGGAATCCAAGTGTACCGTTCGTGCGGGGTGGTTTTGCTACCGAAGTAGTGTTCGAGCACGAAGTGTAAACCATGTGGATACACCATTTGTGTAGTTATCCCAGAGTTCATACTCGAACCGTGGTAGACTTTGCATGAATGGCGAAGTTGTTGATGGAATCCAAGTGTTCCGTTCGTGCTCGGTAGTTTTGCAACCGAAGTTGTGTTCGAGGACGAAGTATAAACCATGTGTGTACACAATTTATGTAGTTATCCCAAAGCTAATAGTCGAACCTTGGTCGACCTTGCGCGAAGGGTGAAGTTGTTGATGGAATCCAAGTGTTCCGTTCGTGCTCGGTAGTTTTGCTACCGATGTTGTGTTCGAGTACGAAGTATAAACCATGTGTGTACACAATTTATGTAGTTATCCCAAAGCTAATAGTCGAACCTTGGTCGACCTTGCGGGAAGGGTGAAGTTATTGATGGAATCCAAGTGTTCCGTTCATGCTCGGTAGTTTTGCTACTGAAGTTGTGTTCGAGCACAAAGTGTAAACCATGTCGATACACCATTTGTGTAGTTATCCCAGAGTTCATACTCGAACTGTGGTAGACTTTGCGTGAATGGCGAAGTTGTTGATGGAATCCAAGTGGTCCGTTTGTGCTCGGTAGTTTTGCTACCGAAGTAGTGTTCGAGCGCGAAGTGTAAACCATGTGGATACACCATTTGTGTAATTATCCCAGAGTTCATACTCGAACCTTGGTAGACTTTGCGTGAATGGCGAAGTTGTTGATGGAAACCAAGTGTACCGTTCGTGCTCGGTAGTTTTGCTACCGAAGTTGTGTTCGAGGACGAAGTATAAACCATGTGTGTACACAATTTATGTAGTTATCCCAAAGCTAATAGTCGAACCTTGGTCGACCTTGCGCGAAGGGTGAAGTTGTTGATGGAATCCACGTGTTCCGTTCGTGCTCGGTAGTTTTGCTACCGATGTTGTGTTCGAGTACGAAGTATAAAGCATGTGTGTACACAATTTATGTAGTTATCCCAAAGCTAATAGTCGAACCTTGGTCGACCTAGCGTGAAGGGTGAAGTTGTTGATGGAATCGAAGTGCACCGTTCGTGCTCGGTAGTTTTGCTACTGAAGTAGTGTTCGAGCACGAAGTGTAAACCTGTGGATACACCATTTGTGTCTTTATCCCAGAGTTCATACTCAAACCTTGGTAGACTTTGCGTAAATGACGAAGTTGTTGATGGAAACCAAGTGTACTGTTCGTGCTCGGTAGTATTGCTACCGAAGTTGTGTTCGAGTACGAAGTATAAACCATGTGTGTACACAATTTATGTAGTTATCCCAAAGCTAATAGTCGAACCTTGGTCGACCTTGCGCGAAGGGTGAAGTTGTTGATGGAATCCAAGTGTACCGTTCGTGCTCGGTAGTTTTGCTACTGAAGTTGTGTTCGAGCACGAAGTGTAAACCATGTGGATACACCATTTGTGTAGTTATTCCAGAGTTCATTCTCGAACCTTAGTCGACCTTGCGTGAATGGCGAAGTTGTTGATGGAAACCAAGTGTACCGTTCGTGCTCGGAAGTTTTGCTACCGAACTTGTGTTCGAGTACGAAGTATAAACCATGTGTGTACACAATTTATGTAGTTATCTCAAAGCTAATAGTCGAACCTTGGTCGACCTTGCCTGAAGCGTGAAGTTGTTGATGGAATCGAAGTGTACCATTCGTGCTCGGTAGTTTTGCTACCAAAGTTGTGTTCGAGTACGAAGTATAAACCATGTGTGTACACAATTTATGTAGTTATTCCAAAGCTAATAGTCGAACCTTGGTCGACCTTGCGAGAAGGGTGAAGTTATTGATGGATTCGAAGTGCACCGTTCGTGCTCGGTAGTTTTACTTCCGAAGTAGTGTTCGAGCACGAAGTGTAAACCATGTCGATACACCATTTGTGTAGTTATCCCAGAGTTCATTCTCGAACCTTGGTCGACCTTGTGTGAATGGCGAAGTTGTTGATGGCAACCAACTGTACCGTTCGTGCTCGGTAGTTTTGCTACCGAAGTTGTGTTCGAGTACGAAGTATAAACCACGTGTGTACACAATTTATGTAGTTATTACAAAGCTAATAGTCGAACCTTTGTCGACCTTGCGTGAACGGTGAAGTTGTTGATGGAATCGAAGTGCACCGTTCGTGCTCGGTAGTTTTGGTACTGAAGTTGTGTTCGAGCACGAAGAGTAAACCATGTCGATACACCATTTGTGTAGTTATCCCAGAGTTCATACTCGAACCGTGGTAGACTTTGCGTGAATGGCGAAGTTGTTGATGGAAACCAAGTGTACCGTTCGTGCTCGGTAGTATTGCTACAGAAGTTGTGTGCGAGCACGAAGTGTAAACCATGTGTGTACACAATTTATGTAGTTATCCCAAAGCTAATAGTCGAAACTTGGTCGACCTTGCCTGCAGCGTGAAGTTGTTGATGGAATTGAAGCGTACCATTCATGCTCGGTAGTTTTGCTACCGAAGTTGTGTTCGAGTACGAAGTATAAACCATGTGTGTACTGTCACGCCCGGAGTTTTATCCCAAGCCTAAATCGTAAAAAGAAATTCGTAAATAACAATTGGCTTAATTAACTCAGGAAAAATCCCTCTAAAAGGAATTAATTTAATTAAATCGTGGTTCCAAATCAATTAACTGGATTTAAATTCAAATTGCAGAACAATAAAATTTGACCAAACAAATTAATTTAAAACTCGGCAAAAGTGGGGTTTTCCTTTTTCCCTCCTTTTTCCTTTCTTTTACCCTTCCTTCTCAAATTGGGCCGAAGTCCAATTTTCCTCCCTTCCTTTTCTTTTTCCTTTTTCTTTTTCCTCTCCTCCTTCCCGGGCCGGCCCAGCCGAGCCGGCCCACCTTTCCCCGCCCGGCCGGCCCAGCCGAGCCGGCCTTCCGCTCCGTCCCCGCGCGCGCGCGCGCCTCCTCCCGGCCAGGCCACCTCGGCCCAGCTCGCCCGCTCGCGCGTCCGCGCCCCCGCCGCCGTGAAGTCTGCCTCGCCTCCCTTGCGCCACTGACAGGCGGGCCCCGCCTGTCAGCGACCAAGCTTCGTCCGCGCCGCGCCAGCCGCCTCCGCCCGACTCCTCCGGACGCCGCGCCGCCGCTGCAACCACCGCCGCAACCGCCGCCGCCGAGTCCGCCGCGTCATCGACTCGGTCTCCACCGGCCGCTCTGCCCTAGCCGACGCCGCCACCTATAAAATCCCCGTGCCGCTGCCCCGCCGCCACTTTCCCCTCCGCCCGAAGCTCCCCTCCGTCGCCGTCAGCCGCCGATCTCCTCGTCGGCCGTCAGACGTCGCCGCCCACCCGCGCCACCACCGCCGCCTCGCCCTCGCCGACGCGCCGCCTTCTTTGTCGCTGCCGGTGAGCGTTTCCCCTCTCCCTCTCCCGTTTCCTCCATCATCGCCTCCGAGCTCACCCCCGCGCCGTCGTCGTCGGACTCCGCCGGTCGCCGGCGGCCCCTGCCAGACCGTCACCCAGCTCCACCGTTGTCACGCTGTCCTCGCGCCACCCGCGCCTTCCCGCATGGCCGCTTCCCGCGCCCGCCCGCCGTCACCGTGCCGCTGTGTCGTCGTCGCCGTGCGCCGCGCTCGGTCGCGCGCCACGCGCTGTCGTCGGACGCCGATCGTCGTCGTCGCGCCGTCGTCGTCGTCGCGCCGTCGTCGCCGTCGCCACCTCCCCGGCTGAATGCCGCATCCCATCACCATCACCCTCGCGACGCCGTCACTAAGCTCCCTCCGCCCACCACCACCTTCGCCTCCGCCGACCACCAACCGCCGCTCTGCTGTCGAGCCGTCGCCGGCCGTCACTGCCCCCGCGCCGCCGTCGAGGCCGTCTCTCCTCTCCTCTATCGCTGCCACTTGGCCGCTCCGCTCCGCCGCCGCTCAGCCACCCTCTCCCTCCGCTCTGCTCCGCCGCTGCTCCGAGCCGCGCCACCCCGCCGCGGTCTCTGCCTCCTCCTCGCCGACGCCGTCGTCGCCCTTCGGTCGCCAGTCGGTGTCGCCGACGTCGACGCCCTCGTGCCGCCGGTCATCGCCATCGCCACCTCCCCTTTCTCCTCGGCCCTCGCCGTCTCCGCCGCTCCCGCCGCCGCTGCTCGCACGCCGATGTTCCCGCTTCCCGGCTGCCGTCGCCGTTCGCCGTCGCCCGCCGGTTCGCGCCGCCCGTCGCCGGGCGCCATCCTCCGCCGGTCGCCGTCCACCGCCGTCGGACGTCGCCGCCCCTCTCCCTCTCTCAGCCAGACCCCGCTCCCCTCCGCTCTGTTCCACGGTCGCCGATCGACGGGTCCCACCCGTCAGTCGCCACCCCGCCAGCCGCCTCCTCTCTCTCCTCCCCGGGCCCGCGTGTCAGCCGCCCACTTCCCCTCTCTCCCACTGACAGGTGGTCCCCACCTGTCAGCCATCAGCCTCCTCTCTCCTCGCTGACGTCAGCAGCCCCATTAATTGCGCAATAATTGATTTAGGACTTTTCTATTTAGCTTAAAAACCCAGAAAACTTCTAAAATTCATAAGTAATTCATCTAGTCTCCGTTTAGGTCCATTCAAGTTTCATTAAATCCAGAAAAATGCCAAGAATCCATTAAAAATAGTTTCTTTCCCTGTTTCAGTAGTTTTATAGCCTGCTTTGTTGGTTTTGCCTTGTTTGTCGTAGGTTTTGACCCCGTCGCAGCGCCGTTCGCTCCCGAAGTCGTCGCCGAAGTTCCTCGTGGGTCTAAGCAAGGCAAGTGGCACCCTTCTTTGATCATATTGAACCTATGATTATAAAATCCCCCGCTTTTACATTCAAACATGCATTGTTTTATGCAAATCTATTTATTGTATTTATCTATTGGGCAATTACCTATATATCCGTTGATTCCCATTTATTATTGTCATCCCAGGGTTAATTTGACTAGAATTAGGGTTAGTCAATGGTTAGCCATGCTTAGTTCAACTAGCTCACCAATTCTTATTTGATTATTGATTAAACTTTGATAGACCTTTAATGGTTTTGATCATTATTAATTTCCTGTTATGGATTAATACAACTAAAATATTGCTTATGGTGGGCTGTGGGTGCATGGTTTTGAGAGTCGAGCCCATGGCAATTAAGGACCGGTTCTCAGGAAACCCTGAAGGTCTTACACGTACTAACCACAAGCCAGAATGGGCAACGGTGAGACTCGTAATCTAGCTTGTCCCTATTCGACGTACCCAGGCAAGGGTAGGCGTGATGGAGTATGGACGGGCAATCGTGGTGTAACGAAAGCTTCTCCTGCTTCCGGATCTACCAAGGCACAAGAGGGGACTGCCCGACTTGGTGTAAAGGAGGGGGTGAAACCTGAAGTGTGGTGCGATTGTCTAGGGAGGGTTAGGTGAAAGGTCTTATCATGGTTTCCGTACTGAGGTATCGTGGTGATACGTTGGGGCATGGTAACATGCTTGGCAGCCATGTCTTGTGGGTAAAGTTGTACACCTCTGCAGAGTAAAACTATTCGAATAGCCGTGCCCGCGGTTATTGGGCGAACTGACAGATTCACTGGGATTAGTTGAACCATTAATAACCTGATTAATCTTGGAACTGGTTTGACCCTGCGCAACGTGGTGTAACGTTGGCAGTGGTTTGGGTCTGTCGCAACGTGGTTTAACGTTGGGCAGAGGGTTGACCTTGTCGCTACGTGGTGTAACGTTCGACAGTGGTTTGGGCCTGTTGCAACGTGGTGTAACGTTGGACAGTGGATTATTATTTTAAATGTTTACTTTAGTTTTATTTCAGTCTATTCTATTTACTGTTTTGCTAAATTACTGCAGCTTTGTGCTATTTAACCTTAGCCTATCCTTGATACCCTGTTGCATTCATTATTCTCCCCCTCTTGGGTGTTACTTGTTGAGTACGGTGGTTTGTACTCAGCCTTGCTTACTTTTTCCCCCACCAGAGCAAGTGCCAGAGCCTGTGTCAGAAGAAGGTTGTTCCGAGGGTTGAAGTGAGGTTCAGTCCGCCGTCGAGAGTGCCTGTGGTGTGGAGCCGTCATCGCCAGCTGAAGCTGAAGATTAGATGGTTTAGTTTGTTTTCCTTTTCCGCTGCATTTTGATAGATAATTGTTTTTATTTGTTTTTAAGTCGTGGAACTGTGTATTAATTTGTCATAGTGTGTACTCGGGCTGATGCCTGGACCGAGATTTAATACATGCTATTGTTCAGAAATTTGGTGTAAATTTCTGGGCGTGACAGTTCCCTCGCCGCCGCGCCGTTGCCAGGTGCCGTGCGCTACCGCCGCGTCGCTGCCGCATCTCCACCCGGCGACGCCGTCACCCCGCGGTCGCCAATCCATCACTGCCGGCGCCCGCTGCCGCCTCCACCTCCCGGCGCCATCGCCATCGCCCCGGACCGTGCGATGCCGCCCGTTGCCTTGCATCGCTCGTCGCCCCTCCACCTGCCGTCTTCGTCGCGCTCGTCACGTCGTGGCCGTGGCCGAGCCGCGCCATCACCGCCCGCCACCGCCGTTCGCTCGTCGCCGGCGCCGCTCCTCCTCCTCTCCCCGGCCATGCTCGGCGCCACCCCGGCCTCCCCTCTCCTCTTTCTCCCCGACCCTGGCCGCCACTTGCTCCCTTTCGTCGTCGCTGCGCTGCCTAGGGCCGTCGTTCGCCACCTCCCTGCCGGACGTCACCGCCGTCCACCACCCTCCGCCATCACCGTCACCCTCGCGACGCCGTCACTAAGCTCCCTCTGCCCACACCAGTGCGCGCCCGCGCCGCCGGCTGACCCACCGCCGCGCCGCCCCGATCCCTCTCCCTCTCGGCCGTGTCTCCACGCCGCCGTTCCCCACTTCGCTCTCTCTCCTCCGCTCTGCTCCGCCGCCGCTCCGAGCCGCGCCACCCCGTCGCTGTCTCCGCCTCCTCCGCGCCGACTCGTCGTCGCCGTTCTCGTCACCACCTTCGCCATCGCCGCCGTCCCCGTCGCCTCGCGCCATCGCTCGCCGACGCCGTCGTCGCCCTCCCGTCGCGCCGTCGTCGTCATCCTCCCCGAGCCGCCGCTGTTCTCCCTTCGGCGTCGCCGCTCCTAGCGCCGTCGCCACCTCTCGCGTGGCCACCCACTGGGTCGCCGCCGTCCGCCGCATACCCACCGGTCCGCACCGCCGTCCACCGGTCGCCGCCCGCCGTGCCGTCGCGCCGCGAGCCACGAGCCGCGCGCTCTGCTCCCTTCCTCTCTGTTCCTCTCTCGCCGACCGACGGGTCCCACCCGTCAGTCGCCACCCCGCCAGCCCCTTCCTCTCTCTCCTCCCCGGGCCCGCGTGTCAGCCGCCCATTTCCCCTCTCTCCCACTGACAGGTGGTCCCCACCTGTCAGCCGTCAGCCTCCTCTCTCCTCGCTGACGTCAGCAGCCCCATTAATTGCGCAATAATTGATTTAGGACTTACCATCTAATCTTCAGCTTTAGCTGGCGATGACGGCTCCACACCACAGGCACTCTCGACGGCGGACTGAACCTTACTTCAACCTTCGGTCGGCGAGATGCCTGGACCGAGATTTAATACATGCCATTGTTCAGAAATTTGGTGTAAATTTCTGGGCGTGACAAGTTGGTATCAGAGCCAATCTTGACCGTAGGATGAGCCAAATGGAAACCCTAGGAGCCTTCTTTCATATGCATTAGGTTTTGCAAAATTTGAGTCGTTTTAAAAAAAAAGAGTCGAGTCTTTTGGTTTTGAAAATTTAGTGAGCATACTTGCTTCTCAAACCTTGATCTATCTAGATGTGTGTCATCCCATCGACGAACCAGTGCCTTCGTCGCAGCAGTCGTCAGCAACTTCAGTCGATCAAGTGTCAAGGCCGAAGAGTCAAGTTCTTCTAGAGGTGAAGAGTCAGGTCTGCGCTACTCCAAGCGTCGCTCTCAAGTTGAAGATGGAGTCGTTCAAGAGTCAAGTGTTGCTTCTTTAGTCGTCGCAACCGTTTCGAGCCATAGACGTTACCCTAGCATCGTCTTTTAGTCGTTGCTTGGTAGTTTTTGTGTGTGTAGGTTTGTTTTGGGGTTAGCGGTTCACCATAACAAGTGGAGGCGTTATGGTTGTACCACCAGGAGTTGAGTGCTCTTTTAAGTGTTTTAATCCAGATCAGAAAATTTCAGTCGAGTCATTCAAGAAAAGCCCCTTTGATTTTCTCCTCTGCCTTTGTTTTCTCCTTCTGCTCTGAAGATGGTGAACACAAGGAACAGTAACCGCAACAACATTGGAGCAACTGGAAGTCAAGAAAACCGTGAAGGTTCACGCAATGGATCACCACCGCCGCAACAAGAGGACCCGACGATTGCCCAAGTTCTAGCCAACCAGGCTCAGATGATGACCATGATGATGCAACAGATGCAACAACAACACCAACAGGTGATGCAGCTTTTGATGAATCAGCAGCAGAATCAACACCAAGGACCACCGCCAGCACAGTCAAGGTTATCAGAGTTTCTTCGAGTTCGACCACCGACGTTTGCGAGCACAACCAACCCGATGGAAGCGAATGATTGGCTACATGCAATCGAAAAGAAGCTGAATCTTCTGGAGTGCAGTGATCAAGAGAAGGTCACTTTCGCGACTCACCAACTGATTGGACCCGCCTCCGTTTGGTGGGATAACCTTTTGGCTACTCGGACTGCCACTACAGACATCACTTGGGACGAGTTCTGCAACAGCTTTCGGAAAGCCCATGTGCCAGATGGAATAGTAGCACAGAAGAAGCGTGAGTTTCGTGATCTACAACAAGGGGACATGACAGTTACAGAATATCTCCATGAGTTCAACCGCCTTGCACGTTATGCCCCGGAAGATGTGCGCACCGATGCTGAAAGACAAGAGAAGTTTCTTGAAGGATTGGATGATGACCTGACCAAACAGCTGATCTCCAGAGATTTTGCGGACTTTGAGAAGTTAGTAGACAAAGCAATCTGTCAGGAGGACCAGTGCAACCAGATGGATCGCAAGAGAAAAGCGGAGCAAGTCAACACAGGAAAGAACCAGAAGCCACGTTTGCACTTTGGACAACAGAAGGGGTCTTCGACACTGATTGTTCGTCAACACCGACCTTTCAACCCAAGCAACTACAACCCCCATGACAACGACAGCAATGGAGGACCACTGCAGCCCTTATCAGCACTACCACCGCCAAGCCAGGCAACACTAGCTCAGAAGCCAGGAGTTTGTTTCAACTGCAACAGACCGGGTCACTTCGCCAAGGAGTATCCACAGCCGAGACGCAACAAACCAGGATTCGTGCAAGCCCAAGTCAATCAAGTCTCAGCCAAGGAAACTCAAGCCGCACCCGAGTTTGTTCCAGGTAAGTTCTGCCAACTCTAGGTTGCTATCTGCACCTCTTTAACAGCTCCTCCGAATCTCGGGGACGAGATTCTGTTAAGGGGGGTGGATTTGTCACGCCCGGAGTTTTATCCCAAGCCTAAATCGTAAAAAGAAATTTGTAAATAACAATTGGCTTAATTAACTCAGGAAAAATCCCTCTAAAAGGAATTAATTTCATTAAATCGTGGTTCCAAATCAATTAACTGGATTTAAATTCAAATTGCAGAACAATAAAATTTGACCAAACAAATTAATTTAAAACTCGGCAAAAGTGGGGTTTTCCTTTTTCCCTCCTTTTTCCTTTCTTTTTCCCTTCCTTCTCAAATTGGGCCGAAGTCCAATTTTCCTCCCTTCCTTTTCTTTCTCCTTTTTCTTTTTTCTCTCCTCCTTCCCGGGCCGGCCCAGCCGAGCCGGCCAACCTTTCCCCGCCCGGCCGGCCCAGCCGAGCCGGCCTCCGGCTCCGGCCTTCGGCCTCCTCCCGCGCGCGCTCCGCCTGGGCCATCGCCCGGCCCAGCTCGCCAACTCGCGCGCCGCGCTCGCCCGCGAGTCTGCGCCGCCTCCGTCCTCTCACTCGCGCCACTGACAGGTGGGGCCCACCTGTCAGCGACCGAAACCCCGTCTCCGCGCTAGCCCGCGCCCGCGTCGCGTCGCGCCAGCCGAGTCCGCCGCCGCCCCGAGTCCTCCGCCGCGCCGCCGCTGCAACCACCGCCGCAACCGCTGCCGCCGAGTTCGCCGCGTCGTCGACTCGGTCTCCACCAGCCGCTCCACCCTAGCCGGCGCCACCACCTATAAAATCCTCGCGCCGCCGCCCCGCCGCCACTTTCCCCTCTCCGCCCGAAGCTCCCCTCCGTCGCCGTCAGCTGCCGATTTCCCCGTCGGCCGTTGGACGTCGCCGCCCACCCGCGTCACCACCTCCGCCTCGGCTTCGCCGACCTTCCGCCGGCCCTCGTCGCCACCGGTGGTCGCCGAGCTTCGTCGCCGCCCCTTCGTCCCTCCCGCCGCCGTGCCCCGTCGTCTCGACGCCGTTGGCCGGTCTCGCCACCGAACGTCGCAAGCCGTCGCTCGTTCGCGTCTCCTCCTCCGCCTCATCCTCGCCGACTTGCTGCCGTCCTCCGTCGCCGTCGGTGAGCCCTCCCCTCCTCTCTTCCTCTCTTTCTTCCACCATCGCTGGGTCCCCTCGCCACCGCGCCGTTGCCAGGTGCCGTGCGCTACCGCCGCGTCGCTGCCGCATCTCCACCCGGTGACGCCGTCACCCCGCGATCGCCAATCCATCACTGCCGGCGCCCGCTGCCGCCTCCACCTCCCGGCGCCATCGCCATCGCCCCGGACCGTGCGATGCCGCCCGTCGCCTTGCATCGCTCGTCGCCCCTCCACCTGCCGTCTTCGTCGCGCTCATCACGTCGTGGCCGTGGCCGAGCCGCGCCATCACCGCCAGCCACCGCCGTTCGCTCGTCGCCGGCGCCGCTCCTCCTCCTCTCCCCGGCCATGCTCGGCGCCACCCCGGCCTCCCCTCTCCTCTTTCTCCCCGACCCTGGCCGCCACTTGCTCCCTTTCGTCGTCGCTGCACTGCCTGGGGCCGTCGTTCGCCACCTCCCTGCCGGACGTCACCGCCGTCCACCACCCTCCGCCATCACCGTCACCCTCGCGACGCCGTCACTAAGCTCCCTCTGCCCACACCAGTGCGCGCCCGCGCCGCCGGCTGACCCACCGCCGCGCCGCCCCGATCCCTCTCCCTCTCGGCCGTGTCTCCACGCCGCCGTTCCCCACTTCGCTCTCTCTCCTCCGCTCTGCTCCGCCGCCGCTCCGAGCCGCGCCACCCCGTCGCTGTCTCCGCCTCCTCCGCGCCGACTCGTCGTCGCCGTTCTCGTCACCACCTTCGCCATCGCCGCCGTCCCCGTCGCCTCGCGCCATCGCTCGCCGACGCCGTCGTCGCCCTCCCGTCGCGCCGTCGTCGTCATCCTCCCCGAGCCGCCGCTGTTCTCCCTTCGGCGTCGCCGCTCCTAGCGCCGTCGCCACCTCTCGCGTGGCCACCCACTGGGTCGCCGCCGTCCGCCGCATACCCACCGGTCCGCACCGCCGTCCACCGGTCGCCGCCCGCCGTGCCGTCGCGCCGCGAGCCACGAGCCGCGCGCTCTGCTCCCTTCCTCTCTGTTCCTCTCTCGCCGACCGACGGGTCCCACCCGTCAGTCGCCACCCCGCCAGCCCCTTCCTCTCTCTCCTCCCCGGGCCCGCGTGTCAGCCGCCCATTTCCCCTCTCTCCCACTGACAGGTGGTCCCCACCTGTCAGCCGTCAGCCTCCTCTCTCCTCGCTGACGTCAGCAGCCCCATTAATTGCGCAATAATTGATTTAGAACTTTTCTGTTTTGTTAAAAAAGCCAGAAAACTTCTAAAATTCATAAGTAATTCACCTAGTCTCCGGTTAGGTCCATTCAAGTTTCATTAAATCCAGAAAATTGCCAAGAATCCATTAAAAATAGTTTCTTTCTCTGTTTCAGTAGTTTTTTAGCCTGTTTTGTTTGTTTTGCCTTCTTTGTCGTAGGTTTTGACCCCGTCGAAGCGCCGTTCGTTCTCGAAGTCGTCGCCGAAGTTCCTCGTGGGTCTAAGCAAGGCAAGTGGCACCCTTCTTTGATCATATTGAACCTATGTTTATAAAATCCCCCGCTTTTACATTCAAACATGCATTGTTTTATGCAAATCTATTTACTTTATTTATCTATTGGGCATTTACCAATATACCCGTTGATCCCCATTTATTATTATTGTCACCCCAGGGTTAATTTGACTAGAATTAGGGTTAGTCAATGCTTAGCCATGCTTAGTTCAACTAGCTCACTAATTCTTGTTTAATTACTGTTACACTTCGATAGACCTTTAATGGTTTTGATCATTATTAGTCTCCCGATGTGGATTAATACAACTAAAATATTGCTTATGGTGGGCTGTGGGTGCATGGTTTTGAGAGTCGTGCCCATGGCAATTAAGGATCGGTTCTCAGGAAACCCTGAAGGTCTTACACGTACTAACCACAAGCCAGAATGGGCAACGGTTCGTGCTCGGTAGTTTTGCTACCGAAGTTGTGTTCGAGTACGAAGTATAAACCATGTGTGTACACAATTTATGTTGTTATCCAAAAGCTAATTGTCGAACCTTGGTCGACCTTGCGTGAAGGGTGAAGTTGTTGATGGATTCGTAGTGCACCGTTCGTGCTCGGTAGTTTTGGTATTGAAGTTGTGTTCGAGCACGAAGTGTAAACCATGGCGATACACCATTTGTGTAGTTATCCCAGAGTTCATACTCGAACCGTGGTAGACTTTGCGTGAATGGCGAAGTTGTTGATGGAAACCAAGTGTACCGTTCGTGTTCGGTAGTTTTGCTACCGGAGTTGTGTTCGAGTACGAAGTATAAACCATGTGGATACACCATTTGTGTAGTTATCCCAAAGCTAATAATCAAACCTTGGTCGACCATGCATGAAGTGTGAAGTTGTTGATGGAATCCAAGTGTACCGTTCGTGCTCGGTAGTTTAGCTACTAAAGTTGTGTTCGAGCACGAAGTGTAAACCATGTGGATACACGATTTGTGTAGTTATCCCAGAGTTCATACTCGAACCGTGGTAGACTTTGCGTGAGTGGCGAAGTTGTTGATGGAAACCAAGTGTACCGTTCGTGCTCGGTAGTTTTGCTACCGAAGTTGTGTTCGAGGACGAAGTATAAACCATGTTTGTACACAATTTATGTAGTTATCCCAAAGCTAATAGTCGAACCTTGGTCGACCTAGCGTGAAGGGTGAAGTTGTTGATGGAATCGAAGTGCACCGTTCGTGCTCGGTAGTTTTGCTACCGAAGTAGTGTTCGAGCACGAAGTGTAAACCATGTGGATACACCATTTGTGTAGTTATCCCAGAGTTCATACTCGAACTGTGGTAGACTTTGCGTGAATGGCGAAGTTGTTGAAGGAATCCAAGTGTTCCGTTCGTGCTCGGTAGTTTTGCTACTGAAGTTGTGTTCGAGCATGACGTGTAAACCATGTGGATACACCATTTGTGTAGTTATCCAAGAGTTCATTCTCGAACCTTGGTCGACCTTACGTGAATGGCGAAGTTGTTGATGGAAACCAATTGTACCGTTCGTGCCCGGTAGTTTTGCTACCGAAGTTGTGTTCGAGTACGAAGTATAAACCATGTGTGTACACAATTTATGTAGTTATGTCAAAGCTAATAGTCGAACCTTTGTCGACCTAGCGTGAAGGGTGAAGTTGTTAATGGAATCGAAGTGCACCATTCGTGCTCGGTAGTTTTGCTACCAAGGTTGTGTTCGAGGACGAAGTATAAACCATGTGTGTACACCATTTGTCTAGTTATCCCAGAGTTCATACTCGAACCATGGTAGACTTTGCGTGAATGGCGAAGTTGTTGATGGAATCCAAGTGTTCCGTTCGTGCTCGGTAGTTTTGCTACTGAAGTTGTGTTCGAGCACGAAGTGTAAACCATGTGGATACGCCATTTCTGTAGTTATCCCAGAGTTCATTCTCAAACCTCGGTCGACCTTGCGTGAATGGCGAAGTTGTTGATAGAAACCAAGTGTACCGTTCGTGCTCGGTAGTTTTGCTACCGAAGTTGTGTTCGAGTACGTAGTATAAACCATGTGTGTACAAAATTTATGTAGTTATCCCAAAGCTAATAGTCGAACATTGGTTGACCTTGCCTGAAGGGTGAAGTTGTTGACGGAATCGAAGTGTACCGTTCGTGCTCGGTAGTTTTGCTACCGAAGTTGTGTTCGAGTACGAAGTATAAACCATGTGTGTACACAATTTATGTAGTTATCCCAAAGCTAACAGTCGAAACTTTGTCGACCTAGCGTGAAGGGTGAAGTTGTTGATGGAATCGAAGTGCACCGTTCGTGCTCGGTAGTTTTGCTACCGAAGTAGTGTTCGAGCACGAAGTGTAAACCATGTGGATACACCATTTGTGTAGTTATCCCAGAGTTCATACTCGATCCTTGGTAGACTTTGCGTGAATGACGAAGTTGTTGATGGAATCCAAGTGTACCGTTCGTGCTCGGTGATTTCGCTACCAAGGTAGTGTTGGAGCACGAAGTGTAAACCATGTCGATACACCATTTGTGTAGTTATCCCAGAGTTCATACTCGAACCGTGGTAGACTTTGCGTGAGTGGCGAAGTTGTTGATGGAAACCAAGTGTACCGTTCGTGCTCGGTAGTTTTGCTACCGAAGTTGTGTTCGAGGACGAAGTATAAACCATGTTTGTACACAATTTATGTAGTTATCCCAAAGCTAATAGTCGAACCTTGGTAGACCTAGCGTGAAGGGTGAAGTTGTTGATGGAATCGAAGTGCACCGTTCGTGCTCGGTAGTTTTGCTACCGAAGTAGTGTTCGAGCACGAAGTGTAAACCATGTGGATACACCATTTGTGTAGTTATCCCAGAGTTCATACTCGAACTGTGGTAGACTTTGCGTGAATGGCGAAGTTGTTGAAGGAATCCAAGTGTTCCGTTCGTGCTCGGTAGTTTTGCTACTGAAGTTGTGTTCGAGCATGACGTGTAAACCATGTGGATACACCATTTGTGTAGTTATCCAAGAGTTCATTCTCGAACCTTGGTCGACCTTACGTGAATGGCGAAGTTGTTGATGGAAACCAAGTGTACCGTTCGTGCCCGGTAGTTTTGCTACCGAAGTTGTGTTCGAGTACGAAGTATAAACCATGTGTGTACACAATTTATGTAGTTATCTCAAAGCTAATAGTCGAACCTTTGTCGACCTAGCGTGAAGGGTGAAGTTGTTAATGGAATCGAAGTGCACCATTCGTGCTCGGTAGTTTTGCTACCAAGGTTGTGTTCGAGGACGAAGTATAAACCATGTGTGTACACCATTTGTCTAGTTATCCCAGAGTTCATACTCGAACCATGGTAGACTTTGCGTGAATGGCGAAGTTGTTGATGGAATCCAAGTGTTCCGTTCGTGCTCGGTAGTTTTGCTACTGAAGTTGTGTTCGAGCACGAAGTGTAAACCATGTGGATACGCCATTTCTGTAGTTATCCCAGAGTTCATTCTCAAACCTCGGTCGACCTTGCGTGAATGGCGAAGTTGTTGATAGAAACCAAGTTTACCGTTCGTGCTCGGTAGTTTTGCTACCGAAGTTGTGTTCGAGTACGAAGTATAAACCATGTGTGTACAAAATTTATGTAGTTATCCCAAAGCTAATAGTCGAACATTGGTTGACCTTGCCTGAAGGGTGAAGTTGTTGACGGAATCGAAGTGTACCGTTCGTGCTCGGTAGTTTTGCTACCGAAGTTGTGTTCGAGTACGAAGTATAAACCATGTGTGTACACAATTTATGTAGTTATCCCAAAGCTAACAGTCGAAACTTTGTCGACCTAGCGTGAAGGGTGAAGTTGTTGATGGAATCGAAGTGCACCGTTCGTGCTCGGTAGTTTTGCTACCGAAGTAGTGTTCGAGCACGAAGTGTAAACCATGTGGATACACCATTTGTGTAGTTATCCCAGAGTTCATACTCGATCCTTGGTAGACTTTGCGTGAATGACGATGTTGTTGATGGAATCCAAGTGTACCGTTCGTGCTCGGTAATTTCGCTACCAAGGTAGTGTTGGAGCACGAAGTGTAAACCATGTCGATACACCATTTGTGTAGTTA
This sequence comes from Oryza brachyantha, assembly GCF_000231095.2. Classification (NCBI taxonomy): domain Eukaryota; kingdom Viridiplantae; phylum Streptophyta; class Magnoliopsida; order Poales; family Poaceae; genus Oryza; species Oryza brachyantha. The sequence goes on from NW_024427251.1 coordinate 70,935, forward strand.
TCCCAGAGTTCATACTCGAACCGTGGTAGACTTTGCGTGAGTGGCGAAGTTGTTGATGGAAACCAAGTGTACCGTTCGTGCTCGGTAGTTTTGCTACCGAAGTTGTGTTCGAGGACGAAGTATAAACCATGTTTGTACACAATTTATGTAGTTATCCCAAAGCTAATAGTCGAACCTTGGTCGACCTAGCGTGAAGGGTGAAGTTGTTGATGGAATCGAAGTGCACCGTTCGTGCTCGGTAGTTTTGCTACCGAAGTAGTGTTCGAGCACGAAGTGTAAACCATGTGGATACACCATTTGTGTAGTTATCCCAGAGTTCATACTCGAACTGTGGTAGACTTTGCGTGAATGGCGAAGTTGTTGAAGGAATCCAAGTGTTCCGTTCGTGCTCGGTAGTTTTGCTACTGAAGTTGTGTTCGAGCATGACGTGTAAACCATGTGGATACACCATTTGTGTAGTTATCCAAGAGTTCATTCTCGAACCTTGGTCGACCTTACGTGAATGGCGAAGTTGTTGATGGAAACCAAGTGTACCGTTCGTGCCCGGTAGTTTTGCTACCGAAGTTGTGTTCGAGTACGAAGTATAAACCATGTGTGTACACAATTTATGTAGTTATCTCAAAGCTAATAGTCGAACCTTTGTCGACCTAGCGTGAAGGGTGAAGTTGTTAATGGAATCGAAGTGCACCATTCGTGCTCGGTAGTTTTGCTACCAAGGTTGTGTTCGAGGACGAAGTATAATCCATGTGTGTACACCATTTGTCTAGTTATCCCAGAGTTCATACTCGAACCATGGTAGACTTTGCGTGAATGGCGAAGTTGTTGATGGAATCCAAGTGTTCCGTTCGTGCTCGGTAGTTTTGCTACTGAAGTTGTGTTCGAGCACGAAGTGTAAACCATGTGGATACGCCATTTCTGTAGTTATCCCAGAGTTCATTCTCAAACCTTGGTCGACCTTGCGTGAATGGCGAAGTTGTTGATAGAAACCAAGTGTACCGTTCGTGCTCGGTAGTTTTGCTACCGAAGTTGTGTTCGAGTACGAAGTATAAACCATGTGTGTACAAAATTTATGTAGTTATCCCAAAGCTAATAGTCGAACATTGGTTGACCTTGCCTGAAGGGTGAAGTTGTTAACGGAATCGAAGTGTACCGTTCGTGCTCGGTAGTTTTGCTACCGAAGTTGTGTTCGAGTACGAAGTATAAACCATGTGTGTACACAATTTATGTAGTTATCCCAAAGCTAACAGTCGAAACTTTGTCGACCTAGCGTGAAGGGTGAAGTTGTTGATGGAATCGAAGTGCACCGTTCGTGCTCGGTAGTTTTGCTACCGAAGTAGTGTTCGAGCACGAAGTGTAAACCATGTGGATACACCATTTGTGTAGTTATCCCAGAGTTCATACTCGATCCTTGGTAGACTTTGCGTGAATGACGAAGTTGTTGATGGAATCCAAGTGTACCGTTCGTGCTCGGTGGTTTTGCTACCAAGGTAGTGTTGGAGCACGAAGTGTAAACCATGTCGATACACCATTTGTGTAGTTATCCCAGAGTTCATACTCGAACCTTGGTAGACTTTGCGTGAATGGCGAAGTTGTTGATGGAAACCAAGTGTACCGTTCGTGCTCGGTACTTTTGCTACCGAAGTTGTGTTCGAGGACGAAGTATAAACCATGTGTGTAGACAATTTATTTAGTTATCCCAAAGCAAATAGTCGAAACTTGGTCGACCATGCATGAAGGGTGAAGTTGTTGATGGAATCGAAGTGTACCGTTCGTGCTCGGTAGTTTTGCTACCGATGTTGTGTTCGAGTACGAAGTATAAACCATGTGTGTACACAATTTATGTAGTTATCCAAAAGCTAATAGTCGAACCTTGGTCGACCTTCCGTGAAGGGTGAAGTTGTTGATGGATTCGAAGTGCACCGTTCGTGCTCGGTAGTTTTGCTATTGAAGTTGTGTTCGAGCACGAAGTGTAAACCATGTCGATACACCATTTGTGTAGTTATCCCAGAGTTCATACTCGAACCGTGGTAGGCTTTGCGTGAATGGCGAAGTTGTTGATGGAAACCAAGTGTACCGTTCGTGTTCGGTAGTTTTGCTTCCGAAGTTGTGTTCGAGTACGAAGTATAAACCACGTGTGTACACAATTTATGTAGTTATCCCAAAGCTAATAGTCGAACCTTGGTCGACCTTGCGCGAAGGGTGAAGTTGTTGATGGAATCCAAGTGCTCCGTTCGTGCTCGGTAGTTTTGCTTCCGAAGTTGTGTTCGAGTACGAAGTATAAACCACGTGTGAACACAATTTATGTAGTTATCTCAAAGCTAATAGTCGAACCTTGGTCGATCTTGCCTGAAGGGTGAAGTTGTTGATGGAATCGAAGTGTACCGTTCGTGCTCGGTAGATTTGCTACCGAAGTTGTGTTCGAGTACGAAGTATAAACCATGTGTGTACACAATTTATGTAGTTACCCCAAAGCTAATAGTCAACCTTGGTCGACGTTGCGCGAAGGGTGAAGTTGTTGATGGAATCCAAGTGTTCCGTTCGTGCTCGGTAGTATCGCTACCGAAGTTGTGTTCGAGTACGAAGTATAAACCATGTGTGTACACAATTTATGTAGTTATCCCAAAGCTAATAGTTGAACCTTGGTCGACCTTGCGCGAAGGGTGAAGTTGTTGATGGAATCCAAGTGTTCCGTTCATGCTCGGTAGTTTTGCTTCCGAAGTTGTGTTCGAGTACGAAGTATAAACCACGTGTGTACACAATTTATGTAGTTATCTCAAAGTTAATAGTCGAACCTTGGTCGACCTTGCCTGAACGGTGAAGTTGTTGATGGAATCGAAGTGTACCGTTCGTGCTCGGTAGTTTTGCTACCGAAGTTGTGTTTGAGTACGAAGTATAAACCAAGTGTGTACACAATTTATATAGTTATCCCAAAGCTAATAGTCGAACCTTGGTCGACCTTGCGCGAAGGGTGAAGTTGTTGATGGAATCCAAGTGTTCCGTTCGTGCTCGGTAGTTTTGCTTCCGAAGTTGTGTTCGAGTACGAAGTATAAACCACGTGTGTACACAATTTATGTAGTTATCTCAAAGCTAATAGTCGAACCTTGGTCGACCTTGCCTGAAGGGTGAAGTTGTTGATGGAATCGAAGTGTACCGTTCGTGCTCGGTAGATTTGCTACCGAAGTTGTGTTCGAGTACGAAGTATAAACCATGTGTGTACACAATTTATCTAGTTATCTCAAAGCTAATAGTCGAACCTTGGTCGACAATGCCTGAAGGGTGAACTTGTTGATGGAATCGAAGTGTACCGTTCGTGCTCGGTAGTTTTGCTACCGTAGTTGTGTTTGAGTACGAAGTATAAACCATGTGTGTACACAATTTATGTAGTTATCCCAAAGCTAATAATCGAACCTTGGTCGACCTTGCGTGAATGGCGAAGTTGTTGATGGAAACCAAGTGTACCATTCGTGCTCGGTAGTTTTGCTACCGACGTTGTGTTCGAGTACGAAGTATAAACCATGTGTGTACACAATTTATTTAGTTATCCCAAAGCTAATAGTCGAACCTTTGTTGACAATGCATGAAGGGTGAAGTTGTTGATGGAATCCAGGTGTACCGTTCGTGCTCGGTAGTTTTGCTACTAAAGTTGTGTTCGAGCATGAAGTGTAAACCATGCGGATACACAATTTGTCTAGTTATCCCAGAGTTCATACTCGAACCGTGGTAGACTTTGCGTGAATGGCGAAGTTGTTGATGGAATCCCAGTGTACCATTCGTGCTCGGTAGTTCGTTGTGTTCGAGCACGATGTGTAAACCATGTGGATACACCATTTGTGTAGTTATCCCAGAGTTCATACTCGAACCGTGGTAGACTTTGCGTGAATGACGAAGTTGTTGATGGAATCAAAGTGTTCCGTTCGTGCTCGGTAGTTTTGCTACTAAAGGTGTGTTCGAGCACGAAGTGTAAACCATGTGGATACACCATTTGTGTAGTTATCCCAGAGTTCATACTCGAACCATGGTAGACTTTGCGTGAATGGCGAAGTTGTTGATGGAAACCAAGTGTACCGTTCGTGCTCGGTAGTTTTGCTACCGAAGTTGTGTTCGAGCACGAAGTGTAAACCATGTGGATACACCATTTGTGTAGTTATCCCAGAGTTCATTCTCGAACCTTGGTCGACCTTGCGTGAATGGCGAAGTTGTTGAAGGAAACCAAGTGTACCGTTCGTGCTCGGTAGTTTTGCTACCAAAGTTGTGTTCGAGTACGAAGTATAAACCATGTGTGTACACAATTTATTTAGTGATCCCAAAGCTAATAGTCGAACCTTAGTCGACAATGCATGAAGGGTGAAGTTGTTGATGGAATCCAGGTGTACCGTTCGTGCTCGGTAGTTTTGCTACTAAAGTTGTGTTCGAGCATGAAGTGTAAACCATGCGGATACACCATTTGTCTAGTTATCCCAGAGTTCATACTCGAACCTTGGTAGACTTTGCGTGAATGACGAAGTGGTTGATGGAATCCAAGTGTTCCGTTCGTGCGCGGTAGTTTTGCTACTAAAGGTGTGTTCTACCATGAAGTGTAAACCATGTGGATACACCATTTGCGTAGTTATCCCAGAGTTCATACTCGAACCGTGGTAGACTTTGCGTGAATGGCGAAGTTGTTGATGGAATCCCAGTGTACCATTCGTGCTCGGTAGTTCGTTGTGTTCGAGCACGATGTGTAAACCATGTGGATACACCATTTGTGTAGTTATCCCAGAGTTCATACTCGAACCGTGGTAGACTTTGCGTGAATGACGAAGTTGTTGATGGAATCCAAGTGTTCCGTTCGTGCTCGGTAGTTTTGCTACTAAAGGTGTGTTCGAGCACGAAGTGTAAACCATGTGGATACACCATTTGTGTAGTTATCCCAGAGTTCATACTTGAACCTTGGTAGACTTTGCGTGAATGGCGAAGTTGTTGATGGAAACCAAGTGTACCGTTCGTGCTCGGTAGTTTTGCTACCGAAGTTGTGTTCGAGCACGAAGTGTAAACCATGTGGATACACCATTTGTGTAGTTATCCCAGAGTTCATTCTCGAACCTTGGTCGACCTTGCGTGAATGGCGAAGTTGTTGAAGGAAACCAAGTGTACCGTTCGTGCTCGGTAGTTTTGCTACCAAAGTTGTGTTCGAGTACGAAGTATAAACCATGTGTGTACACAATTTATTTAGTGATCCCAAAGCTAATAGTCGAACCTTGGTCGACAATGCATGAAGGGTGAAGTTGTTGATGGAATCCAGGTGTACCGTTCGTGCTCGGTAGTTTTGCTACTAAAGTTGTGTTCGAGCATGAAGTGTAAACCATGCGGATACACCATTTGTCTAGTTATCCCAGAGTTCATACTCGAACCTTGGTAGACTTTGCGTGAATGACGAAGAGGTTGATGGAATCCAAGTGTTCCGTTCGTGCTCGGTAGTTTTGCTACTAAAGGTGTGTTCTACCATGAAGTGTAAACCATGTGGATACACCATTTGTGTAGTTATCCCAGAGTTCATACTCGAACCTTGGTAGACTTTGCGTGAATGGCGAAGTTGTTGATGGAAACCAAGTGTACCGTTTGTGCTCGGTAGTTTTGCTACCGAAGTTGTGTTCGAGCACGAAGTGTAAACCATGTGGATACCCCATTTGTGTAGTTATCCCAGAGTTCATTCTCGAACCTTGGTCGACCTTGCGTGAATGGCGAAGTTGTTGATGGAAACCACGTGTAACGTTCGTGCTCGGTAGTTTTGCTACCGAAGTTGTGTTGGAGTACGCAGTATAAACCATGTGTGTAAACAATTTATTTAGTTATCCCAAAGCTAATAGTCGAACCTTGGTCGACAATGCATGAAGGGTGAAGTTGTTGATGGAATCCAAATGTACCGTTCGTGCTCGGTAGTTTAGCTACTAAAGTTGTGTTCGAGCATGAAGTGTAAACCATGTGGATACACCATTTGTGTAGTTATCCCAGAGTTCACTCTCGAACCTTGGTCGACCTTGCGTGAATGGCGAAGTTGTTGATGGAAACCAAGTGTACCGTTCGTGCTCGGTAGTTTTGCTACCGAAGTAGTGTTCGAGCACGAAGTGTAAACCATGTGGTTACACCATTTGTGTAGTTATCCCAAAGCTAATAGTCGAACCTTGGTCGACCTTGCGTGAAGGGTGAAGTTGTTGATGGAGTCGAAGTGCACCGTTCGTGCACGGTAGTTTTGCTACTGAAGTTGCGTTCGAGCACGAAGTGTAAACCATGTCGATACACCATTTGTGTAGTTATCCCAGAGTTCATACTCGAACCGTGGTAGACCTTGCGTGAAGGGTGAAGTTGTTGATTGTCACGCCCAGAAATTTACACCAAATTTCTGAACAATAGCATGTATTAAATCTCGGTCCAGGCATCAGCCCGAGTACACACTATGACAAATTAATACACAGTTCCACGACTTAAAAACAAATAAAAACAATTATCTATCGAAATGCAGCGGAAAAGGAAAACAAACTAAACCATCTAATCTTCAGCTTCAGCTGGCGATGACGGCTCCACACCACAGGCACTCTCGACGGCGGACTGAACCTCACTTCAACTCTCGGAACAACCTTCTTCTGACACAGGCTCTGGCACTTGCTCTGGTGGGGGAAAAAGTAAGCAAGGCTGAGTACAAACCACCGTACTCAACAAGTAACACTCAAGAGGGGGAGAATAATGAATGCAACAGGGTATCAAGGATAGGCTAAGGTTAAATTGCACAAAGCTGCAGTAATTTAGCAAAACAGTAAATAGAATAGACTGAAATAAAAGTAAAGTAAACATTTAAAATAATCATCCACTCTCCAACGTTACACCACGTTGCAACAGGCCCAAACCACTGTCCAACGTTACACCACGTAGCGACAAGGTCAACCCTCTGCCCAATGTTAAACCACGTTGCGACAGACCCAAACCACTGCCAACGTTACACCATGTTGCGCAGGGTCAAACCAGTTCCAAGATTAATCAGGTTATTAATGGTTCAACTAATCCCAGTGAATCTGTCAGTTCGCCCAATAACCGCGGGCACGGCTATTCGAATAGTTTTACTCTGCAGAGGTGTACAACTTTACCCACAAGACATGGCTGCCAAGCATGTTACCATGCCCCAACGTATCACCACGATACCTCAGTACGGAAACCATGATAAGACCTTTCACCTAACCCTCCCTAGACAATCGCACCACACTTCAGGTTTCACCCCCTCCTTTACACCAAGTCGGGCAGTCCCCTCTTGTGCCTTGGTAGATCCGGAAGCAGGAGAAGCTTTCGTTACACCACGATTGCCCGTCCATACTCCATCACGCCTACCCTTGCCTGGGTACGTCGAATAGGGACAAGCTAGATTACGAGTCTCACCGTTGCCCATTCTGGCTTGTGGTTAGTACGTGTAAGACCTTCAGGGTTTCCTGAGAACCGGTCCTTAATTGCCATGGGCTCAACTCTCAAAACCATGCACCCACAGCCCACCATAAGCAATATTTTAGTTGTATTAATCCATAACGGGAAATTAATAATGATCAAAACCATTAAAGGTCTATCAAAGTTTAATCAATAATCAAATAAGAATTGGTGAGCTAGTTGAACTAAGCATGGCTAAGCATTGACTAACCCTAATTCTAGTCAAATTAACCCTGGGATGACAATAATAAATGGGAATCAACGGATATATAGGTAATTGCCCAATAGATAAATACAATAAATAGATTTGCATAAAACAATGCATGTTTGAATGTAAAAGCGGGGGATTTTATAATCATAGGTTCAATATGATCAAAGAAGGGTGCCACTTGCCTTGCTTAGACCCACGAGGAACTTCGGCGACGACTTCGGGAGCGAACGGCGCTGCGACGGGGTCAAAACCTACGACAAACAAGGCAAAACCAACAAAGCAGGCTATAAAACTACTGAAACAGGGAAAGAAACTATTTTTAATGGATTCTTGGCATTTTTCTGGATTTAATGAAACTTGAATGGACCTAAACGGAGACTAGATGAATTACTTATGAATTTTAGAAGTTTTCTGGGTTTTTAAGCTAAACAGAAAAGTCCTAAATCAATTATTGCGCAATTAATGGGGCTGCTGACGTCAGCGAGGAGAGAGGAGGCTGACGGCTGACAGGTGGGGACCACCTGTCAGTGGGAGAGAGGTGAAGTGGGCGGCTGACACGCGGGCCCGGGGAGGAGAGAGAGGAGGCGGCTGGCGGGGTGGCGACTGACGGGTGGGACCCGTCGGTCGGCGACCGTGGAACAGAGCGGAGGGGAGCGGGGCCTGGCCGAGAGAGGGAGAGGGGCGGCGACGTCCGACGGCGGTGGACGGCGACCGGCGGAGGACGGCGCCCGGCGACGGGCGGCGCAAACCGGCGGGCGGCGGCGAACGGCGACGGCAGCCGGGAAGCGGGAACATCGGCGTGCGAGCAGCGGCGGCGGGAGCGGCGGAGACGGCGAGGGCCGAGGAGAAAGGGGAGGTGGCGATGGCGATGACCGGCGGCACGAGGGCGTCGACGTCGGCGACACCAACCGGCGACCGATGGGCGACGACGGCGTCGGCGAGGAGGAGGCAGAGACCGCGGCGGGGTGGCGCGGCTCGGAGCAGCGGCGGAGCAGAGCGGAGGGAGAGGGTGGCGGAGCGGCGGCGGAGCGGAGCGGCCAAGTGGCAGCGATAGAGGAGAGGAGAGACGGCCTCGACGGCGGCGCGGGGGCAGTGACGGCCGGCGACGGCTCGACAGCAGAGCGGCGGTTGGTGGTCGGCGGAGGCGAAGGTGGTGGTGGGCGGAGGGAGCTTAGTGACGGCGTCGCGAGGGTGACGGTGATGGGATGCGGCATTCAGCCGGGGAGGTGGCGACGGCGCGACGACGACGACGGCACGACGACGACGACGGCGCGACGAGGACGATCGGCGTCCGACGACAGCGCGTGGCGCGCGACCGAGCGCGGCGCACGGCGACGACGGCACAGCGGCACGGTGACGGCGGGCGGGCGCGGGAAGCGGCCATGCGGGAAGGCGCGGGTGGCGTGAGGACAGCGTGACAACGGCGGAGCTGGGCGACGGTCTGGCAGGGGCCGCCGGCGACCGGCGGAGTCCGATGACGACGGCGCGGGGGTGAGCTCGGAGGCGATGATGGAGGAAACGGGAGAGGGAGAGGGGAAACGCTCACCGGCAGCAACAAAGAAGGCGGCGCGTCGGCGAGGGCGAGGCGGCGGTGGTGGCGCGGGTGGGCGGCGACGTCCGACGGCCGACGAGGAGATCGGCGGCTGACGGCGACGGAGGGGAGCTTCGGGCGGAGGGGAAAGTGGCGGCGGGGCAGCGGCACGGGGATTTTATAGGTGGCGGCGTCGGCTAGGGCAGAGCGGCCGGTGGAGACCGAGTCGATGACGCGGCGGACTCGGCGGCGGTGGTTGCGGCGGTGGTTGCAGCGGCGGCGCGGCGTCCGGAGGAGTCGGGCGGAGGCGGCTGGCGCGGCGCGGCGCGGCGCGGACGAAGCTTGGTCGCTGACAGGCGGGGCCCGCCTGTCAGTGGCGCAAGGGAGGCGAGGCAGACTTCGCGGCGGCAGGGGCGCGGACGCGCGAGCGGGCGAGCTGGGCCGAGGTGGCCTGGCCGGGAGGAGGCGCGCGCGCGCGGGGACGGAGCGGAAGGCCGGCTCGGCTGGGCCGGCTCGGGAAGGAGGAGAGGAAAAAGAAAAAGGAAAAAGAAAAGGAAGGGAGGAAAATTGGACTTCGGCCCAATTTGAGAAGGAAGGGAAAAAGAGAGGAAAAAGGAGGGAAAAAGGAAAACCCGACTTTTGCCGAGTTTTAAATTAATTTGTTTGGTCAAATTTTATTGTTCTACAATTTGAATTTAAATCCAGTTAATCGATTTGCGAGCCTCGATTTAATTGATTTAATTCCTTTTAGAGGGATTTTTCCTGAGTTAATTAAACCAATTGTTATTTACGAATTTCTTTTTACGATTTAGGCTTAGGACAAAACTCCGGGCGTGACATTGATGGAAGCGAAGTGCACCGTTCGTGCACGGTAGTTTTGCTACTGAAGTTGTGTTCCAGCATGATGTGTAAACCATGTCGATACAACATTTGTGTAGTTATCCCAGAGTTCATACTCGAACCGTGGTAGACCTTACGTCAATGGCGAAGTTGTTGATGGAAACCAAGTGTACCGTTCGTGCTCGGTAGTTTTGCTACCGAAGTTGTGTACGAGCATGAAGTGTAAACCATGTGCATACACCATTTGTTTAGTTATCCTAGAGTTCATACTCGAACCTTGGCAGACTTTGCGTGAATGACGAAGTTGTTGATGGAATCCAAGTGTACCGTTCGTGCTCGGTAGTTTTGCTACCGAAGTAGTGTTCGAGCACGAAGTGTAAACCATGTGGATACACCATTTGTGTAGTTATCCCAGAGTTCATACTCGAACCTTGGTAGACTTTGCGTGAATGGCGAAGTTGTTGATGGAAACCAAGTGTACCGTTCGTGCTCGGTAGTTTTGCTACCGAAGTTGTGTTCGAGTACGAAGTATAAACCATGTGTGTACACAATTTATGTAGTTATCCCAAAGCTAATAGTCGAACCTTGGTCGACCTTGCGTGAAGGGTGAAGTTGTTGATGGAATCGAAGTGCACCGTTCGTGCACGGTTGTTTTGCTACTGAAGTTGTGTTCGAGCACGAAGTGTAAACCATGTGGATACACCATTTGTGTAGTTATCCCAGAGTTCATACTCGAACCTTGGTAGACTTTGCGTGAATGGCGAAGTTGTCGATGGAAACCAAGTGTACCGTTCGTGCTCGGTAGTTTTGCTACCAAAGTTGTGTTCGACTACGAAGTATAAACCATGTGTGTACACAATTTATGTAGTTATCCCAAGGCTAATAGTCGAACCTTGGTCGACCATGCGTGAAGTGTGAAGTTGTTGATGGAATCGAAGTGCGCCGTTCGTGCTCGGTAGTTTTGCTAGTGAAGTTGTGTTCGAGCACGAAGTATAAACCATGTGTGTACACAATTTATGTAGTTATCCCAAAGCTAATAGTCGAACCTTGGTCGACCTTGCACGAAGGGTGAAGTTGTTGATGGATTCCAAGTGTTGCGTTCATGCTCGGTAGTTTTGCTACGAAAGTTATGTTCGAGCACGAAGTATAAACCATGTGGATACACCATTTCTGTAGTTATCCCAGAGTTCATTCTCGAACCTTGGTCGACCTTGCGTGAATGACGAAGTTGTTGATGGAAACCAAGTGTACCGTTCTTGCTCGTTAGTTTTGCTACCGAAGTTGTGTTCGAGTACGAAGTATAAACCATGTGTGTAAATAATTTATTTAGTTATCCCAAAGCTAATAGTCGAACCTTGGTTGACCTTGCGTGAAGGGTGAAGTTGTTGATGGAATCGAAGTGCACCGTTCGTGCACGGTAGTTTTGCTACTGAAGTTGCGTTCGAGCACGAAGTGTAAACCATGTGGATACACCATTTGTGTAGTTATCCCAGAGTTCATTCTCGAACCTTGGTCGACCTTGCGTGAATGGCGAAGTTGTTGATGGAAACCAAGTGTACCGTTCGTGCTCGGTAGTTTTGCTACCGAAGTTGTGTTGGAGTACGAAGTATAAACCTTGTGTGTAAATAATTTATTTAGTTATCCCAAAGCTAATAGTCGAACCTTTGTGGACAATGCATGAAGGGTGAAGTTGTTGATGGAATCCAAGTGTACCGTTCGTGCTCGGTAGTTTTGCTACTAAAGTTGTGTTCAAGCATGAAGTGTAAACCATGTGGATACACCATTTGTGTAGTTATCCCAGAGTTCATTCTCGAACCTTGGTCGACCTTGCGTGAATGGCGAAGTTGTTGATGGAAACCAAGTGTACCGTTCGTGCTCGGTAGTTTTGTCTACCGAAGTTGTGTTCGAGTACGAAGTATAAACCATGTGTGTACACAATTTATTTAGTTATCCCAAAGCTAATAGTCGAACCTTGGTCGACAATGCATGAAGGGTGAAGTTGTTGATGGAATCCAAGTGTACCGTTCGTGCTCGGTAGTTTTGCTACTAAAGTTGTGTTCGAGCATGAAGTGTAAACCATGTGGATACACCATTTGTGTTATTATCCTAGAGTTCATACTCGAACCTTGGTAGACTTTGCGTGAATGACGAAGTTGTTGATGGAACCCAAGTGTACCGTTCGTGCTTGGTAGTTTTGCTACCGAAGTAGTGTTCGAGCACGAAGTGTAAACCATGTGGATACACCATTTGTGTAGTTATCCTAGAGTGCATACTCGAACCTTGGTAGACTTTGCGTGAATGGCGAAGTTGTTGATGGAAACCAAGTGTACCGTTCGTGCTCGGTAGTTTTGCTACCGAAGTTGTGTTCGAGGACGAAGTATAAACCATGTGTGTACACAATTTATGTAGTTATCCCAAAGCTAATAGTCGAACCTTGGTCGACCATGCGTGAAGGGTGAAGTTGTTGATGGAATCGAAGTGCACCGTTCGTGCTCGGTAGTTTTGCTACCGAAGTTGTGTTCGAGCACAAAGTATAAACCATGTGTGTACACAATTTATGTAGTTATCCCAAAGCTAATAGTCGAACCTTGGTCGGCCATGCGTGATGGGTGAAGTTGTTGATGGAATCGAAGTGCACCGTTCGTGCTCGGTAGTTTTGCTACTGAAGTTGTGTTCGAGCACGAAGTATAAACCATGTGTCTACACAATTTATGTAGTTATCCCAAAGCTAATAGTCGAACCTTGGTCGACCTTGCACGAAGGGTGAAGTTGTTGATGGATTCCAAGTGTTCCGTTCGTGCTCGGTAGTTTTGCTACTAAAGTTGTGTTCGAGCATGAAGTGTAAACCATGTGGATACACCATTTGTGTAGTTATCCTAGAGTTCATACTCGAACCTTGGTAGACGTTGCGTGAATGACGAAGTTGTTGATGGAATCCAAGTGTACCGTTCATGCTCGGTAGTTTTGCTACCGAAGTAGTGTTCGAGCACGAAGTGTAAACCATGTGGATACACCATTTGTGTAGTTATCCCAGAGTTCATACTCGAACCTTGGTAGACTTTGCGTGAATGGCGAAGTTGTTGATGGTACCCAACTGTACCGTTCGTGCTCGGCAGTTTTGCTACCAAAGTTGTGTTCGAGTACGAAGTATAAACCATGTGTGTACACAATTTATGTAGTTATCCCAGAGTTCATACTTGATCCTTGGTCAACCATGCGTGAAGGGTGAAGTTGTTTATGGAATCGAAGTGCACCGTTCGTGCTCGGTAGTTTTGCTACTGAAGTTGTGTTCGAGCATGAAGTGTAAACCATGTGGATACACCATTTGTGTAGTTATCCTAGGGTTCATACTCGAACCGTGGTAGACTTTGCGTGAATGACGAAGTTGTTGATGGAATCCAAGTGTACCGTTCGTGCTTGGTAGTTTTGCTACCGAAGTAGTGTTCGAGCACGAAGTGTAAACTGTCACGCCCGGAGTTTTATCCCAAGCCTAAAATCGTAAAAGAAATTCGTAAATAACAATTGGTTTAATTAACTCAGGAAAAATCCCTCTAAAAGGAATTAATTCAATTAAATCGAGGCTCGCAAATCAATTAACTGGATTTAAATTCAAATTGCAGAACAATAAAATTTGATCAAACAAATTAATTTAAAACTCGGCAAAAGTGGGGTTTTCCTTTTTCCCTCCTTTTTCCTCTCTTTTTCCCTTCCTTCTCAAATTGGGCCGAAGTCCAATTTTCCTCCCTCTCTCTTTTTCCTTTTTCTTTTTCTTTTCTTTCCTTCCCGGGCCGGCCCAGCCGAGCCGGCCCACTCCTCCCCGGCCGGCCCAGCCGAGCCGGCCTTCCGCTCCGGCCTCCTCCCGCGCGCGCTCCGCCTGGGCCGTCGCCCGGCCCAGCTCGCCAGCTCGCGCGCCGCGCCCGCCCGCGAGTCTGCGTCGCCTCCCTCCTCCCCTCGCGCCACTGACAGGTGGGGCCCACCTGTCAGCGACCGAAACCCCGTCTCCGCGCCAGCCCGCGCCCGCGCCGCGTCGCGCCAGCCGAGTCCGCCGCCGCCCCGAGTCCTCCGCCGCGCCGCCGCTGCAACCACCGCCGCAACCGCCGCCGCCGAGACCGCGCCGTCGCCGACTCGGTCTCCACCGGCCGCTCCGCCCTAGCCGGCGCCACCGCCTACAAAATCCTCGCGCCGCCGCCCCGCCGCCACTTTCCCCTCTCCGCCCGAAGCTCTCCTCCGTCGCCGTCAGCCGCCGATTTCCCCGTCGGCCGTTGGACGTCGCCGCCCACCCGCGTCACCACCTCCGCCCCGTCTTCGCCGACCTCCCGCCGGCCTTCGTCGCCACCGGTGGTCGCCGAGCTTCGTCGCCGCCCCTTCGTCCCTTCCGCCGCCGTGCCCCGTCGTCTCGACGCCGTCGGCCGATCTCGCCCCCGAACGTCGCAGGCCGTCGCTCGTCTGCGTCTCCACCTCTGCCTCATCCTCGCCGACCTGCTGCCGCTCCCCGTCGCTACTGGTGAGCGCTCGGCTCCTCTCTCCCTCTTTCTCCCCTCTTCGCCGCCGTGCGCCACTGCTCCGGTTGCGCCGCCGCTCCGGTCGCGTCCGCCGCTCAGCCGCCAAGCTGCGTCGCTGCCTGGCCGACTCCACCTCACTCCTCCCTCGTGCTCCCGCCTAGCTCCTCCGGCCGCACCCGCTCGCGCCGCCGCTCCGCAGCGCCGTCGCGCCACCATCGCCTGGCGCCGACCGATCTCATCGCATCGGCCGTCGTCGCCGCGCCACCCCGGTGAGCCCGCTCCCCTCCCTTCCTCTGTTTCTTCGTGCGACCGCAAGTGCGCCCCGCCGCTCGCCGTCGGCCGACGTCCTCCGCCGCCAGCCGATCCCGCGAGCCGTCGTTTGGTGTCGGGCGCTGCCGGTGCTCGCCGTTGCATCTCCGCCCTTCGCCACCATCGTCGCGCGGCCACCAAGCCTTCGCTGCCGGCGCCCGCCGTCGCCTCCACCTTCCGGCGCCATCGCCATCGCCCCTCCACCTGCCGTCTTCGTCCGCGCCGCGCCGTCGCCGTGGTGGCCCCGCCGCCGCTAGAGCGCCGCCGAACCTGGCGCGTTGTCGCCGCCTCTCCCCCGTGCCGGCGTCTGTCGCCGTCTTTCCCCCCCCCCCCCCCCCGCCGCTCGTCGCCGCTCCGAGCCGCGCCACCCCATCGCTGTCTCCGCCTCCTCCGCGCCGACTCGTCGTCGCCGTTCTCGTCACCACCTTCGCCATCGCCGCCGTACCCGTCGCCTCGCGCCAGCGCTCACCGACGCCGTCGTCGCTCTGCCGTCGCGCCGTCGTCGTCATCCTCCCCGAGCCGCCGCTGTTCTCCCTTCGTCATCGCGCGCGTTCCCTCATCGCCCGGCCGCCACCGCGTCTCGCCCGTCGCTGCCGCCGATCGATCTCCACCGCCACCGCCGATCTCCCGCACCCGCCCGCGTCGCCACCTTCGCCTCGGTCTCGCCGACCCGTCCGCGCCCTCGCCGCCGCCGTTGAGCCTCCGTACCCTCCTCCCCTCTTTCTCCCCCTTTCCGGCCGACCGCCGCCGAGTCGCGTGCCGTCGCCGGACGAGGCTGAAGCCCGCCGCTCCCGTCGGCCACCGTGGTCGTCGTCGCCTCCGCGTCGCCGACGTCTGGCCGCCGTCTCTTGCGCCCGCGCGTGCCGCGCTGCCGCCGCTTGCCAGTCGCCGTCGCCGCTGTTCTGCTGGGTTGCGCCCGTGCGTCGCCGCCCCGGCCGTCGTCGCCGTCGCGCCGTCGCCGCTCGCCGGTCGTCGCCGTCGCGTCGCCGTCGCCGTGCGCCGCCGCCGCCGCGTCGCCCGCCGCTCCCGCCGGTCGCCGCCGTCCGCCGAGCCGCGCAGCTCTCTGTCCCCTCTCGCTGACGAGTGGGCCCCACTCGTCAGTCGCTTCCCGCGCCCCTCCTTCCTCTCTCCTCCCCGGGCCCGCGTGTCAGCCGCCCATCCCCTCTCTCTCTCACTGACAGGTGGTCCCCACCTGTCAGCCGTCAGCCTCCTCTCTCCTCGCTGACGTCAGCAGCCCCATTAATTGCGCAATAATTGATTTAGGACTTTTCTGTTTAGTTAAAAAACCCAGAAAACTTCTAAAATTCATAAGTAATTCATCTAGTCTCCGTTTAGGTCCATTCAAGTTTCATTAAATCCAGAAAAATGCCAAGAATCCATTAAAAATAGTTTCTTTCTCTGTTTCAGTAGTTTTTTAGCCTGTTTTTCTTGTTTTGCCTTGTTTGTCGTAGGTTTTGACCCCGTCGCAGCGCCGTTCGTTCTCGAAGTCGTCGCCGAAGTTCCTCGTGGGTCTAAGCAAGGCAAGTGGCACCCTTCTTTGATCATATTGAACCTATGATTATAAAATTCCCCCGCTTTTACATTCAAACATGCATTGTTTTATGCAAACCTATTTATTGTATTTACTTTATTTATCTATTGGGCATTTACCAATATATCCGTTGATCCCCATTTATTATTGTCATCCCAGGGTTAATTTGACTAGAATTAGGGTTAGTCAATGCTTAGCCATGCTTAGTTCAACTAGCTCACCAATTATTATTTAATTATTGTTGCACTTTGGTACGCCTTCAATGGTTGTTATCATTATTCATTTCCCGAGGTGGATTAATACAACTAAAATATTGCTTATGGTGGGCTGTGGGTGCATGGTTTTGAGAGTCGTGCCCATGGCAATTAAGGACCGGTTCTCAGGAAACCCTGAAGGTCTTACACGTACTAACCACAAGCCAGAATGGGCAACGGTGAGACTCGTAATCTAGCTTGTCCCTATTCGACGTACCCAGGCAAGGGTAGGCGTGATGGAGTATGGACGGGCAATCGTGGTGTAACGAAAGCTTCTCCTGCTTCCGGATCTACCAAGGCACAAGAGGGGACTGCCCGACTTGGTGTAAAGGAGGGGGTGAAACCTGAAGTGTGGTGCGATTGTCTAGGGAGGGTTAGGTGAAAGGTCTTATCATGGTTTCCGTACTGAGGTATCGTGGTGATACGTTGGGGCATGGTAACATGCTTGGCAGCCATGTCTTGTGGGTAAAGTTGTACACCTCTGCAGAGTAAAACTATTCGAATAGCCGTGCCCGCGGTTATTGGGCGAACCGACAGACTCACTGGGATTAGTTGAACCATTAATAACCTGATTAATCTTGGAACTGGTTTGACCCTGTCGCTACGTGGTGTAACGTTCGATAGTGGTTTGGGCCTGTTGCAACGTGGTGTAACGTTGGACAGTGGATGATTATTTTAAATGTTTATTTTACTTTTATTTCAGTCTATTTTATTTACTGTTTTGCTAAATTACTGCAGCTTTGTGCAATTTAACCTTAGCCTATCCTTGATACCCTGTTGCATTCACTATTCTTCCTCTCTTGGGTGTTACTTGTTGAGTACGGTGGTTTGTACTCAGCCTTGCTTAATTTTCCCCCACCAGAGCAAGTGCCAGAGCCTGTGTCAGAAGAAGGTTGTTCCGAAGGTTGAAGTAAGGTTCAGTCCGCCGTCGAGAGTGCCTGTGGTGTGGAGCCGCCTTCACCAGCTGAAGCTGAAGATTAGATGGTTTAGTTTGTTTTCCTTTTCCGCTGCTTTTCGATAGATAATTGTTTTTATTTGATTTTAAGACGTGGAACTGTGTATTAATTTGTCATAGTGTGTACTCGGGCTGATGCCTGGACCGAGATTTAATACATACTATTGTTCAGAAATTTGGTGTAAATTTCTTGGCGTGAAATAAACCATGTGGATACACCATTTGTGTAGTTATCCCAGAGTGCATACTCGAACCTTGGTAGACTTTGCGTGAATGGCGAAGTTGTTGATGGAAACCAAGCGTACCGTTCGTGCTCGGTAGTTTTGCTACCGAAGTTGTGTTCGAGGAAGAAGTATAAACCATGTGTGTACACAATTTATGTAGTTATCCCAAAGCTAATAGTCGAACCTTGGTCGACCTTGCGTGAAGGGTGAAGTTGTTGATGGAATCGAAGTGCACCGTTCGTGCACGGTAGTTTTGCTACTGAAGTTGTGTTCGAGCACGAAGTATAAACCATGTGTGTACACAATTTATGTAGTTATCCCAAAGCTAATAGTCGAACCTTGGTCGACCTTGCACGAAGGGTGAAGTTGTTGATGGATTCCAAGTGTTCCGTTCGTGCTCGGTAGTTTTGCTACGGAAGTTATGTTCGAGCACGAAGTGTAAACCATGTGGATACACCATTTCTGTAGTTATCGCAGAGTTCATTCTCGAACCTTGGTCGACCATGCGTGAATGGCGAAGTTGTTGATGGAAACCAAGTGTACCGTTCTTGCTCGGTAGTTTTGCTACCGAAGTTGTGTTCGAGTACGAAGTATAAACCATGTGTGTACACAATTTATGTAGTTATCCCAAAGCTAATAGTCGAACATTGGTCGACCTTGCGTGAAGGCTGAAGTTGTTGATGGAATCCAAGTGTTCCGTTCGTGCTCGGTAGTTTTGCTACAGAAGTTGTGTTCGAGCACGAAGTGTAAACCATGTCTGTACAAAATTTATTTAGTTATACCAAAGCTAATAGTCGAACCTTGGTCGACCAAGCGTGAAGGGTGAAGTTGTCGATGGAATCGAAGTGCATCGTTCGTGCTCGATAGTTTTGCTACTGAAGTTGTGTTCGAGCACGAAGTATAAACCATGTGTGTACACAATTTATGTAGTTATCCCAAAGCTAATAATCGAACCTTGGTCGACTTTGCGCGAAGGGTGAAGTTGTTGACGGATTCCAAGTGTTCCGTTCGTGCTCGGTAGTTTTGCTACCGAAGTTGTGTTCGAGCACGAGGTGTAAACCACGTGGATACACCATTCGTGTTGTTATTCCAGAGTTCATTCTCGAACCTTGGTCGACCTTGCGTGAATGGCGAAGTTGTTGATGGAAACCAAGTGTACCGTTCGTGCTCGGAAGTTTTGCTACCGAAGTTGTGTTCGAGTACGAAGTATAAACCATGTGTGTACACAATTTATGTAGTTATCCCAAAGCTAATAGTCGAACCTTGGTCGACCATGCGTGAAGGGTGAAGTTGTTGATGGAATCGAAGTGCACCGTTCGTGCTCGGTAGTTTTGCTACTGAAGTTGTGTTCGAGCACGAAGTATATACCATGTGTGTACATAATTTATGTAGTTATCCCAAAGCTAATAGTCGAACCTTGGTGGACCTTGCGCGAAGGGTGAAGTTGTTGATGGATTCCAAGTGTTCCGTTCGTGCTCGGTAGGTTTGCTACCGAAGTTGTGTTCGAGCACGAAGTATAAACCATGTGTGTACACAATTTATGTAGTTATCCCAAAGCTAATAGTCGAACCTTGGTCGACCTTGCGTGAAGGGTGAAGTTGTTGATGGAATCCAAGTGTTCCGTTCGTGCTCGGTAGTTTTGCTACCGAAGTTGTCTTCGAGTACGACGTATAAACCATGTGTGTACACAATTTATGTAGTTATCCCAAAGCTAATAGTCGAACATTGGTCGACCTTGCGTGAAGGCTGAAGTTGTTGATGGAATCCAAGTGTTCCGTTCGTGCTCGGTAGTTTTGCTACTGAAGTTGTGTTCGAGCACGAAGTGTAAACCATGTCTGTACAAAATTTATTTAGTTATACCAAAGCTAATAGTCGAACCTTTGTCGACCATGCGTGAAGGGTGAAGTTGTCGATGGAATCGAAGTGCACCGTTCGTGCTCGATAGTTTTGCTACTGAAGTTGTGTTCGAGCACGAAGTATAAACCATGTGTGTACACAATTTATGTAGTTATCCCAAAGCTAATAATCTAACCTTGGTCGACTTTGCGCGAAGGGTGAAGTTGTTGATGGATTCCAAGTGTTCCGTTCGTGCTCGGTAGTTTTGCTACCGAAGTTGTGTTCGAGCACGAGGTGTAAACCACGTGGATACACCATTCGTGTTGTTATCCCAGAGTTCATTCTCGAACCTTGGTCGACCTTGCGTGAATGGCGAAGTTGTTGATGGAAACCAAGCGTACCGTTCGTGCTCGGTAGTTTTGCTACCGAAGTTGTGTTCGAGGAAGAAGTATAAACCATGTGTGTACACAATTTATGTAGTTATCCCAAAGCTAATAGTCGAACCTTGGTCGACCTTGCGTGAAGGGTGAAGTTGTTGATGGAATCGAAGTGCACCGTTCGTGCACGGTAGTTTTGCTACTGAAGTTGTGTTCGAGCACGAAGTATAAACCATGTGTGTACACAATTTATGTAGTTATCCCAAAGCTAATAGTCGAACCTTGGTCGACCTTGCACGAAGGGTGAAGTTGTTGATGGATTCCAAGTGTTCCGTTCGTGCTCGGTAGTTTTGCTACGGAAGTTATGTTCGAGCACGAAGTGTAAACCATGTGGATACACCATTTCTGTAGTTATCGCAGAGTTCATTCTCGAACCTTGGTCGACCATGCGTGAATGGCGAAGTTGTTGATGGAAACCAAGTGTACCGTTCTTGCTCGGTAGTTTTGCTACCGAAGTTGTGTTCGAGTACGAAGTATAAACCATGTGTGTACACAATTTATGTAGTTATCCCAAAGCTAATAGTCGAACATTGGTCGACCTTGCGTGAAGGCTGAAGTTGTTGATGGAATCCAAGTGTTCCGTTCGTGCTCGGTAGTTTTGCTACAGAAGTTGTGTTCGAGCACGAAGTGTAAACCATGTCTGTACAAAATTTATTTAGTTATACCAAAGCTAATAGTCGAACCTTGGTCGACCAAGCGTGAAGGGTGAAGTTGTCGATGGAATCGAAGTGCATCGTTCGTGCTCGATAGTTTTGCTACTGAAGTTGTGTTCGAGCACGAAGTATAAACCATGTGTGTACACAATTTATGTAGTTATCCCAAAGCTAATAATCGAACCTTGGTCGACTTTGCGCGAAGGGTGAAGTTGTTGACGGATTCCAAGTGTTCCGTTCGTGCTCGGTAGTTTTGCTACCGAAGTTGTGTTCGAGCACGAGGTGTAAACCACGTGGATACACCATTCGTGTTGTTATTCCAGAGTTCATTCTCGAACCTTGGTCGACCTTGCGTGAATGGCGAAGTTGTTGATGGAAACCAAGTGTACCGTTCGTGCTCGGAAGTTTTGCTACCGAAGTTGTGTTCGAGTACGAAGTATAAACCATGTGTGTACACAATTTATGTAGTTATCCCAAAGCTAATAGTCGAACCTTGGTCGACCATGCGTGAAGGGTGAAGTTGTTGATGGAATCGAAGTGCACCGTTCGTGCTCGGTAGTTTTGCTACTGAAGTTGTGTTCGAGCACGAAGTATATACCATGTGTGTACATAATTTATGTAGTTATCCCAAAGCTAATAGTCGAACCTTGGTGGACCTTGCGCGAAGGGTGAAGTTGTTGATGGATTCCAAGTGTTCCGTTCGTGCTCGGTAGGTTTGCTACCGAAGTTGTGTTCGAGCACGAAGTATAAACCATGTGTGTACACAATTTATGTAGTTATCCCAAAGCTAATAGTCGAACCTTGGTCGACCTTGCGTGAAGGGTGAAGTTGTTGATGGAATCCAAGTGTTCCGTTCGTGCTCGGTAGTTTTGCTACCGAAGTTGTCTTCGAGTACGACGTATAAACCATGTGTGTACACAATTTATGTAGTTATCCCAAAGCTAATAGTCGAACATTGGTCGACCTTGCGTGAAGGCTGAAGTTGTTGATGGAATCCAAGTGTTCCGTTCGTGCTCGGTAGTTTTGCTACTGAAGTTGTGTTCGAGCACGAAGTGTAAACCATGTCTGTACAAAATTTATTTAGTTATACCAAAGCTAATAGTCGAACCTTTGTCGACCATGCGTGAAGGGTGAAGTTGTCGATGGAATCGAAGTGCACCGTTCGTGCTCGATAGTTTTGCTACTGAAGTTGTGTTCGAGCACGAAGTATAAACCATGTGTGTACACAATTTATGTAGTTATCCCAAAGCTAATAATCTAACCTTGGTCGACTTTGCGCGAAGGGTGAAGTTGTTGATGGATTCCAAGTGTTCCGTTCGTGCTCGGTAGTTTTGCTACCGAAGTTGTGTTCGAGCACGAGGTGTAAACCACGTGGATACACCATTCGTGTTGTTATCCCAGAGTTCATTCTCGAACCTTGGTCGACCTTGCGTGAATGGCGAAGTTGTTGATGGAAACCAAGTGTACCGTTCGTGCTCGGAAGTTTTGCTACCGAAGTTGTGTTCGAGTACGAAGTATAAACCATGTGTGTACACAATTTATGTAGTTATCTCAAAGCTAATAGTCGAACCTTGGTCGACCTTTCCTGAAGGGTGAAGTTATTGGTGGAATCGGACTGTACCGTTCGTGCTCGGTAGTTTTGCTACCGAAGTTGTGTTCGAGTACGAAGTATAAACCATGTGTGTACACAATTTATGTAGTTATCCCAAAGCTAATAGTCGAACATTGGTCGACCTTGCGTGAAGGGTGAAGTTGTTGATGGAGTCCAAGTGTTCCGTTCGTGCTCGGTAGTTTTGCTACCGAAGTTGTGTTCGAGGAAGAAGTATAAACCATGTGTGTACACAATTTATGTAGTTATCCCAAAGCTAATAGTCGAACCTTGGTCGACCTTGCGTGAAGGGTGAAGTTGTTGATGGAATCGAAGTGCACCGTTCGTGCACGGTAGTTTTGCTACTGAAGTTGTGTTCGAGCACGAAGTATAAACCATGTGTGTACACAATTTATGTAGTTATCCCAAAGCTAATAGTCGAACCTTGGTCGACCTTGCACGAAGGGTGAAGTTGTTGATGGATTCCAAGTGTTCCGTTCGTGCTCGGTAGTTTTGCTACGGAAGTTATGTTCGAGCACGAAGTGTAAACCATGTGGATACACCATTTCTGTAGTTATCGCAGAGTTCATTCTCGAACCTTGGTCGACCATGCGTGAATGGCGAAGTTGTTGATGGAAACCAAGTGTACCGTTCTTGCTCGGTAGTTTTGCTACCGAAGTTGTGTTCGAGTACGAAGTATAAACCATGTGTGTACACAATTTATGTAGTTATCCCAAAGCTAATAGTCGAACATTGGTCGACCTTGCGTGAAGGCTGAAGTTGTTGATGGAATCCAAGTGTTCCGTTCGTGCTCGGTAGTTTTGCTACAGAAGTTGTGTTCGAGCACGAAGTGTAAACCATGTCTGTACAAAATTTATTTAGTTATACCAAAGCTAATAGTCGAACCTTGGTCGACCAAGCGTGAAGGGTGAAGTTGTCGATGGAATCGAAGTGCACCGTTCATGCTCGATAGTTTTGCTACTGAAGTTGTGTTCGAGCACGAAGTATAAACCATGTGTGTACACAATTTATGTAGTTATCCCAAAGCTAATAATCGAACCTTGGTCGACTTTGCGCGAAGGGTGAAGTTGTTGACGGATTCCAAGTGTTCCGTTCGTGCTCGGTAGTTTTGCTACCGAAGTTGTGTTCGAGCACGAGGTGTAAACCACGTGGATACACCATTCGTGTTGTTATTCCAGAGTTCATTCTCGAACCTTGGTCGACCTTGCGTGAATGGCGAAGTTGTTGATGGAAACCAAGTGTACCGTTCGTGCTCGGAAGTTTTGCTACCGAAGTTGTGTTCGAGTACGAAGTATAAACCATGTGTGTACACAATTTATGTAGTTATCCCAAAGCTAATAGTCGAACCTTGGTCGACCATGCGTGAAGGGTGAAGTTGTTGATGGAATCGAAGTGCACCGTTCGTGCTCGGTAGTTTTGCTACTGAAGTTGTGTTCGAGCACGAAGTATATACCATGTGTGTACATAATTTATGTAGTTATCCCAAAGCTAATAGTCGAACCTTGGTGGACCTTGCGCGAAGGGTGAAGTTGTTGATGGATTCCAAGTGTTCCGTTCGTGCTCGGTAGGTTTGCTACCGAAGTTGTGTTCGAGCACGAAGTATAAACCATGTGTGTACACAATTTATGTAGTTATCCCAAAGCTAATAGTCGAACCTTGGTCGACCTTGCGTGAAGGGTGAAGTTGTTGATGGAATCCAAGTGTTCCGTTCGTGCTCGGTAGTTTTGCTACCGAAGTTGTCTTCGAG
Source organism: Oryza brachyantha (assembly GCF_000231095.2). Taxonomy (NCBI): domain Eukaryota; kingdom Viridiplantae; phylum Streptophyta; class Magnoliopsida; order Poales; family Poaceae; genus Oryza; species Oryza brachyantha. The sequence goes on from NW_024427251.1 coordinate 95,020, forward strand.
TACGACGTATAAACCATGTGTGTACACAATTTATGTAGTTATCCCAAAGCTAATAGTCGAACATTGGTCGACCTTGCGTGAAGGCTGAAGTTGTTGATGGAATCCAAGTGTTCCGTTCGTGCTCGGTAGTTTTGCTACTGAAGTTGTGTTCGAGCACGAAGTGTAAACCATGTCTGTACAAAATTTATTTAGTTATACCAAAGCTAATAGTCGAACCTTTGTCGACCATGCGTGAAGGGTGAAGTTGTCGATGGAATCGAAGTGCACCGTTCGTGCTCGATAGTTTTGCTACTGAAGTTGTGTTCGAGCACGAAGTATAAACCATGTGTGTACACAATTTATGTAGTTATCCCAAAGCTAATAATCTAACCTTGGTCGACTTTGCGCGAAGGGTGAAGTTGTTGATGGATTCCAAGTGTTCCGTTCGTGCTCGGTAGTTTTGCTACCGAAGTTGTGTTCGAGCACGAGGTGTAAACCACGTGGATACACCATTCGTGTTGTTATCCCAGAGTTCATTCTCGAACCTTGGTCGACCTTGCGTGAATGGCGAAGTTGTTGATGGAAACCAAGTGTACCGTTCGTGCTTGGAAGTTTTGCTACCGAAGTTGTGTTCGAGTACGAAGTATAAACCATGTGTGTACACAATTTATGTAGTTATCTCAAAGCTAATAGTCGAACCTTGGTCGACCTTTCCTGAAGGGTGAAGTTATTGGTGGAATCGGACTGTACCGTTCGTGCTCGGTAGTTTTGCTACCGAAGTTGTGTTCGAGTACGAAGTATAAACCATGTGTGTACACAATTTATGTAGTTATCCCAAAGCTAATAGTCGAACATTGGTCGACCTTGCATGAAGGGTGAAGTTGTTGATGGAGTCCAAGTGTTCCGTTCGTGCTCGGTAGTTTTGCTACCGAAGTTGTGTTCGAGGAAGAAGTATAAACCATGTGTGTACACAATTTATGTAGTTATCCCAAAGCTAATAGTCGAACCTTGGTCGACCTTGCGTGAAGGGTGAAGTTGTTGATGGAATCGAAGTGCACCGTTCGTGCACGGTAGTTTTGCTACTGAAGTTGTGTTCGAGCACGAAGTATAAACCATGTGTGTACACAATTTATGTAGTTATCCCAAAGCTAATAGTCGAACCTTGGTCGACCTTGCACGAAGGGTGAAGTTGTTGATGGATTCCAAGTGTTCCGTTCGTGCTCGGTAGTTTTGCTACGGAAGTTATGTTCGAGCACGAAGTGTAAACCATGTGGATACACCATTTCTGTAGTTATCGCAGAGTTCATTCTCGAACCTTGGTCGACCATGCGTGAATGGCGAAGTTGTTGATGGAAACCAAGTGTACCGTTCTTGCTCGGTAGTTTTGCTACCGAAGTTGTGTTCGAGTACGAAGTATAAACCATGTGTGTACACAATTTATGTAGTTATCCCAAAGCTAATAGTCGAACATTGGTCGACCTTGCGCGAAGGGTGAAGTTGTTGATGGATTCCAAGTGTTCCGTTCGTGCTCGGTAGTTTTGCTACCGAAGTTGTGTTCGAGCACGAGGTGTAAACCACGTGGATACACCATTCGTGTTGTTATCCCAGAGTTCATTCTCGAACCTTGGTCGACCTTGCGTGAATGGCGAAGTTGTTGATGGAAACCAAGTGTACCGTTCGTGCTCGGAAGTTTTGCTACCGAAGTTGTGTTCGAGTACGAAGTATAAACCATGTGTGTACACAATTTATGTAGTTATCTCAAAGCTAATAGTCGAACCTTGGTCGACCTTTCCTGAAGGGTGAAGTTATTGGTGGAATCGGACTGTACCGTTCGTGCTCGGTAGTTTTGCTACCGAAGTTGTGTTCGAGTACGAAGTATAAACCATGTGTGTACACAATTTATGTAGTTATCCCAAAGCTAATAGTCGAACATTGGTCGACCTTGCGTGAAGGGTGAAGTTGTTGATGGAGTCCAAGTGTTCCGTTCGTGCTCGGTAGTTTTGCTACTGAAGTTGTGTTCGAGCACGAAGTATAAACCATGTGTGTACACAATTTATGTAGTTATCCCAAAGCTAATAGTCGAACCTTGGTCGACTTTGCGCGAAGGGTGAAGTTGTTGATGGATTCCAAGTGTTCTGTTCGTGCTCGGTAGTATTGCTACCGAAGTTGTGTTCGAGCACGAGGTGTAAACCACGTGGATACACCATTCCTGTAGTTATGCCAGAGTTCATTCTTGAACCTTGGTCGACCTTGCGTGAATGGCGAAGTTGTTGGTGGAATCGGACTGTACCGTTCATGCTCGGTAGTTTTGCTACCGAAGTTGTGTTCGAGTACGAAGTATAAACCATGTGTGTACACAATTTATGTAGTTATCCCAAAGCTAATAGTCGAACATTGGTCGACCTTGCGTGAAGGGTGAAGTTGTTGATGGAATCCAAGTGTTCCGTTCGTGCTCGGTAGTTTTGCTACTGATGTTGTGTTCGAGCACGAAGTGTAAACCATGTGGATACACCATTTGTGTAGTTATCCCAGAGTTCATTCTCAAACCTTGGTCGACCTTGCGTGAATGGCGAAGTTGTTGATGGAAACCAAGTGTACCGTTCGTGCTCGGTAGTTTTGCTACCGAAGTTGTGTTTGTCACGCCCAGAAATTTACACCAAATTTCTGAACAATTGCATGTATTAAATCTCGGTCCAGGCATCAGCCCGAGTACACACTATGACAAATTAATACACAGTTCCACGTCTTAAAAACAAATAAAATCAATTATCTATCGAAATGCAGCGGAAAAAGAAAACAATCTAAACCATCTAATCTTCAGCTTCAGCTGGCGAAGACGGCTCCACACCACAGGCACTCTCGACGGCGGACAGAACCTTACTTCAACCTTCGGAACAACCTTCTTCTGACACAAGCTCTGGCACTTGCTCTGGTGGGGGAAAAAATAAGAAAGGCTGAGTACAAACCACCGTACTCAACAAGTAACACCCAAGAGAGGGAGAATAATGAATGCAATAGGGTAACAAGGATAGGCTAAGGTTAAATTGCACAAAAGCTGCAGTAATTTAGCAAAACAGTAAATAAAATAGACTGAAATAAAAGTAAAGTAAACAATTAAAATAATCATCCACTGTCCAACATTACACCACGTTGCAACAGGCCCAAACCACTGTCGAACGTTACACCACGTAGCAACAGGGTCAACCCTCTGCCCAACGTTAAACCACGTTGCGACAGACCCAAACCACTGCCAACGTTACACCACGTTGCGCAGGGTCAAACCAGTTCCAAGATTAATCAGGTTATTAATGGTTCAACTAATCCCAGTGAGTCTGTCAGTTCGCCCAATAACCGCGGGCACGGCTATTCGAATAGTTTTACTCTGCAGAGGTGTACAACTTTACCCACAAGACATGGCTGCCAAGCATGTTACCATGCCCCAACGTATCACCACGATACCTCAGTACGGAAACCATGATAAGACCTTTCACCCAGCCCTCCCTAGACAATCGCACCACACTTCAGGTTTCACCCCCTCCTTTACACCAAGTCGGGCAGTCCCCTCTTGTGCCTTGGTAGATCCGGAAGCAGGAGAAGCTTTCGTTACACCACGATTGCCCGTCCATACTCCATCACGCCTACCCTTGCCTGGGTACGTCGAATAGGGACAAGCTAGATTACGAGTCTCACCGTTGCCCATTCTGGCTTGTGGTTAGTACGTGTAAGACCTTCAGGGTTTCCTGAGAACCGGTCCTTAATTGCCATGGGTGCGACTCTCAAAACCATGCACCCACAGCCCACCGTAAGCAATATTTTAGTTGTATTAATCCACATCGGGAGATTAATAATGATCAAAACCATTAAAGGTCTATCAAAGTGTAACAGTAATTAAACAAGAATTGGTGAGCTAGTTGAACTAAGCATGGCTAAGCATTGACTAACCCTAATTCTAGTCAAATTAACCCTGGGGTGACAATAATAATAAATGGGGATCAACGGGTATATTGGTAAATGCCCAATAGATAAATAAAGTAAATAGATTTGCATAAAACAATGCATGTTTGAATGTAAAAGCGGGGGATTTTATAAACATAGGTTCAATATGATCAAAGAAGGGTGCCACTTGCCTTGCTTAGACCCACGAGGAACTTCGGCGACGACTTCGAGAACGAACGGCGCTGCGACGGGGTCAAAACCTACGACAAACAAGGCAAAACAAGAAAAACAGGCTAAAAAACTACTGAAACAGAGAAAGAAACTATTTTTAATGGATTCTTGGCATTTTTCTGGATTTAATGAAACTTGACTGGACCTAAACGGAGACTAGATGAATTACTTATGAATTTTAGAAGTTTTCTGGGTTTTTTAGCTAAACAGAAAAGTCCTAAATCAATTATTGCGCAATTAATGGGGCTGCTGACGTCAGCGAGGAGAGAGGAAACTGACGGCTGACAGGTGGGGACCACCTGTCGGTGAGAGAAGGGGAGAGGGAGAGACTGACACGCAGGCCCGGGGAGGAGAGAGAGGAAGGGGCTGGCGGGGTGGCGACTGACGAGTGGGTCCCACTCGTCAGCGAGAGAGGAACAGAGAGGAAGGGAGCAGAGCGCGCGGCTCGCGGCGCGACGGCGCGGCGGGCGGCGACCGGCGGACGGCGGCGCGGACCGGCGGGTATGCAGCGGACGGCGGCGACCCAGTGGGTGGCCACGCGAGAGCTGGCGACGGCGCTAGGAGCGGCGACGCCGAAGGGAGAACCGCGGCGGCTCGGGGAGGACGACGACGACAGCGCGACGGGAGGGCGACGACGGCGTCGGCGAGCGCTGGCGCGAGGCGACGGGGAAGGCGGCGATGGCGAAGGTGGTGACGAGAACGGCGACGACGAGTCGACGCGGAGGAGGTGGAGACAGCGATGGGGTGGCACGGCTCGGAGCGGCGACGAGCGGCGGGAGGGAAAGACGGTGACGGACGCCGGCAGCGGGACTTGGCGACCGTGCGACGACGGTGACGAAGGGCGGAGATGAAGGTGGTGGTGGGCGGAGGGGCGACGGCGGCGCAAAGATGACGATTGCGACGAAGTGGGGAATGGCGGCGTGGAGACATGGCCGAGAGGGAGAGGGATCGGGGCGGCGCGGCGGTGAGTCAGCCAGCAGCGCGGCGGGCGGAGGAGCTCAGCGACGGCGTCGCGAGGGAGAGGGGAAACGCTCACCGGCGGCGACAAAGAAGGCGGCGCGTCGGCGAGGGCGAGGCGGTGGTGATGACGCAGACGCGCGGCGGCTGGCGACGCGCGGTGATGAGATCGGCCGACGGCGTCGAGACGACGGGCACGGCGGCGGGAGGGACGAAGGGGCGGCGACGACGCTCGGGTGCACACCGGGAGCGACGGAGGCCGGCGGGAGATCAGCGAGGTAGGGGCGGCGGTGGTGGCGCGGGTGGGCGCCGACGTCCGACGGCCGACGAGGAGATCGGCGGCTGGCGGCGACGGAGGGAAGCTTCGGGCGGAGAGGGGAAAAGTGGCGGCGGGGCGGCGGCGCGGGGATTTTTTAGGGTGGTGGCGCCGGCTAGGGCGGAGCGGCCGGTGGAGACCGAGTCGACGACGCGGCGAACTCGGCGGCGGCGGTTGCGGCGGTGGTTGCGGCGGCGGCGCGGCGGGCGGAGGTGTCGGGGCGGAGGCGGACTCGGCCGGTGCGGCGCGGCGCGGGCGCGGGCGAAGCCTGGTCGCTGACAAGTGGGCCCCATCTGTCAGTGGCCCGGGGAAGGAGGGTGGCGAGGCAGACTTCGCAGCGAGCGCGGGCGCGGACGCGCGAGCGAGCTGGGCCGACGGCCCAGGCGGAGGGGAGGCGCGCGCGGGAGGGGCGGGAGGCCGGAGCCGGTCGGCTGGGCCGGCCGAGGGGAAGTGGGCCGGCTCGGCTGGGCCGGCCCGGGAAGGAGAAAAAGAAAAAGAAAAAGGAAAAACAAAGAGGAAGGAAAATTGGACTTCGGCCCAATTTGAGAAGGAAGGGAAAAAGAAAGGAAAAAGGAGGGAAAAAGGAAAACCCCACTTTTGCCGAATTTTAAATTAATTTGTTTGATCAAATTTTATTGTTCTTCAATTTGAATTTAAATCCAGTTAATCGATTTGCGAGCCTCGATTTAATTGAATTAATTCCTTTTAGAGGGATTTTTCCTGAGTTAATTAAGCCAATTGTTGTTTACGAATTTCTTTTTACGATTTTAGGCTTGGGATGAAACTCCGAGCGTGACAGTGTTCGAGTACAAAGTATAAACCATGTGTGTACACAATTTATTTGGTTATCCCAAAGCTAATAGTCGAACCTTGGTCGACAATGCATGAAGGGTGAAGTTGTTGATGGAATCCAAGTGTACCGTTCGTGCTCGGTAGTTTTGCTACTAAGGTTGTGTTCGAGCATGAAGTGTAAACCACGTGGATACACCATTCGTGTAGTTATCCGAGAGTTCATTCTTGAACCTTGGTCGACCTTGCGTGAATGGCGAAGTTGTTGATGGAAACCAAGTGTACCGTTCGTGCTCGGAAGTTTTGCTACCGAAGTTGTGTTCGAGTACGAAGCATAAACCATGTGTGTACACAATTTATGTAGTTATCTCAAAGCTAATAGTCGAACCTTGGTCGACCTTCCCTGAAGGGTGAAGTTGTTGATGGAATCGGACTGTACCGTTCGTGCTCGGTAGTTTTGCTACCGAAGTTGTGTTCGAGTACGAAGTATAAACCATGTGTGTACACAGTTTATGTAGTTATCCCAAAGCTAATAGTCGAACATCGGTCGACCTTGCGTGAAGGGTGAAGTTGTTGATGGAATCCAAGTGTTCCGTTCGTGCTCGGTAGTTTTGCTACTGAAGTTGTGTTCGAGCACGAAGTGTAAACCATGTGGATACACCATTTGTGTAGTTATCCCAGAGTTCATTCTCAAACCTTGGTCGACCTTGCGTGAATGGCGAAGTTGTTGATGGAAACCAAGTGTACCGTTCGTGCTCGGTAGTTTTGCTACCGAAGTTGTGTTCGAGTACGAAGTATAAACCATGTGTGTACACAATTTATTTAGTTATCCCAAAGCTAATAGTCGAACCTTGGTCGACAATGCATGAAGGGTGAAGTTGTTGATGGAATCCAAGTATACCGTTCGTTCTCGGTAGTTTTGCTACTAAGGTTGTGTTCGAGCATGAAGTGTAAACCATGTGGGTACACCATTTGTGTAGTTATCCCAGAGTTCATACTCGAACCTTGGTAGACTTTGTGTGAATGGCGAAGTTGTTGATGGAAACCAAGTGTACTGTTCGTGCTCGATAGTTTTGCTACCAAAGTTGTGTTCGAGTACGAAGAATAAACCATGTGTGTACACAATTTATGTTGTTATCCCAAAGCTAATAGTCGAACCTTGGTCGACCTTGCGTGAAGGGTGAAGTTGTTGATGGAATCTAAGAGTACCGTTCGTGCTTGGTAGTTTTGCTACCGAAGTTGTGTTCGAGTACAAAGTATAAACCATGTGTGTACACAATTTATGTAGTTATCCCAAAGCTAATGGTCAAACCTTGGTCGACCTTGCCTGAAGGGTGAAGTTGTTGATGGACTCGAAGTGTACCGTTCGTGCTCGGTAGTTTTGCTACCGAAGTTGTGTTCGAGCACGAAGTGTAGACCACGTGGATACACCATTTGTGTAGTTATCCAGAGTTCATACTCGAACCTTGGAAGACTTTGCGTGAATGGCGAAGTTGTTGATGGAAACCAAGTGTAGCGTTCATGCTCGGTAGCTTTGCTACCGAAGCTGTGTTCGAGTACGAAGTATAAACCGCGTGTGTACACAATTTATGTAGTTATCCCAAAGCTAATGGTCAAACCTTGGTCGACCTTGCCTGAAGGGTGAAGTTGTTGATGGAATCGAAGTGTACCGTTCGTGCTCGGTAGTTTTGCTACCGAAGTTGTGTTCGAGCACGAAGTATAATCCATGTGTGTACACAATTTATGTAGTTATCCCAGAGTTCATACTCGAACCTTGGTAGAATTTGCGTGAATGACGAAGTTGTTCATGGAATCCAAGTGTACCGTTCGTGCTCGGTAGATTTGCTACCGAAGTTGTGTTCGAGCACGAAATGTAAACCACGTGGATACACCATTTATTTAGTTATGCCAGAGTTCATACTCGAACCTTGGTAGACTTTGCGTGAATGGTGAAGTTGTTGATGGAAACCAAGTGTAGCGTTCGTCCTCGGTAGCTTTGCTACCGAAGCTGTGTTCGAGTACGAAGTATAATGTGGACACCCCAAGTATTATAACATCCAATGTCCAACGTGACCATCACATACTATTGGAGGAGTGAGATCCACACACGCATAAATAGCCACTCGTCCTCAATGTGTCCATGATCACGGTTGACAACCTTCTGTTATAATAATCGGAATGCCGAGTAGTGAGCGCAAGACATAACCGTAAGATAGTTTGCCAGTCTACTCCGTCATATGCCCATCAACCACTCGAAGGTAGCGACGAAAAGCATACCCCAGTGACTCGATCCAAACCGCTATCTCCGATTATCTCAAGCGATCAAAACCCGTTACTCATGCTTAGCTAGTCCCCAGGAATGCGACTAGCCTCACATTTTCATCGTAAGCAATTAATAGTCATAACAGTACCATATCACGGATAATAAGTGGCAAGGTACAAGATACAACATAGGGTCCAAGGTCCCAACATACATAGAAGGAGTAGCAGCGGAAGACTCAAATAAAGCTCATAAGCATAAAACGAAAGCCGGCGGTGCCACAACCCCACAAGGGCAAACCAACCGGGCAAGAGCCAAGCTGCAAGAGAAGGGATCACTCACTGCCCTCGCCACCCCCGGCAGAGCAGTGACCACACAAGAAGCACAACTCATACCCGGAATCCTCACCTGAAATTGCAGACACCGGATTAAGTACAAGATTGTACTCGCAAGTCTTACCCAAAACTATATATAAAAGGAGAGAGGAGTATGCAAGGTTTACCTTAACCTAAGCCATCTAGGTTGCATAAAGCCAATTTTATTGAGCAAATAACAGTAAAAGTGGTTAAGTAATAGTAAATATAACATCATTTTAACTTATTGATAGCAAGTATACAATTCTGAAATGCATAAGCAAAAGAGTCCAAACGGCGCTCTCACCAACAACAAGGGACTACCCAAGTCCACACCATCATGGCACAGCATGCCAACACCACCATCAAACACAAACTCATCCATATTAATCCACACTTGATGCTAACATAACTGACTAACACATCAAGCAATGTCCATAACCGAGGACGCGGCTATTCGAATAGATTATACTCTGATCAGAGGTGTACAACTGTACCCACATGAAATGAACAAGGATCAAAAGCTACACACCCCGTCGAGTGCGGTACGCGAGTGATACAAGCTCATTACATGTCTTTCCTAATCCCACCCCAACCACCTATACCACGCCGGGGTTCCCGACGACTTAGTCACGTGCCTGTGTGGTGTGACCAAGGCGGGCGCACCACGCGGGAGGCACCCCCTGCCAACATAGGCACCCGAGGCCCTCCAAAGGGCTACCTGCCCTCACGTCTCTCCAACGTGGTATAAATAATCACAGTAGAGCTAGTAAAGAACAAGCCGGTCCCAAATAAGGCATGTGGTAAGTACGAAGGGTGCTTGAATAGATGTCAAAATGTTCGGTCCTTAACGACCCAGACGGGGCTACTTGCATCAGGGGAAACCAACCTTCCTTCATCGCCCTACCACCCGTCCAAATCCAACATATTTCATCAACCATAATTTAGTGTAAGTGCTCAAGTTTTATGCCCACTAGAACAAGTTGTCTATACACCACAAATGATAGTACTGTCAATCCTTATACTTCTATTAGCATTAAGCATGGCTAAGCATGAATGAAGTAAACAAGCCTAACACTCCTATACGGTGGTGACAAGGGATAAGGTCAGCAATATAACAGGGAATAAATGCATAATTAGGATCTACCAATTCACCCAAAATAGACGTTTTAACATCTAGGAAACACATGCATATATAGGTATAGTTTTGCAACCAAAGATATTTATAGAGAAAGCATAGGTTCTATATGCTTAGGTGCTTGCCTTCCTGCTGAGGGTAGTCACTATCCTCCTCTGGATATGGCTCGGTACTCTCCGGATTCTCCAAATCTACCGAAAAGAAGCAATATGCGAATAAGAGCCAAATAAACATGCACATGCGAAATGATCAATAAATCATGAAATAAATACAGTGAGTAGAGCACATGTTAACTTGAATTTAGGTGAAAGAATCACTAGATTATCACTTATTGTTTAGGAGATATGAAAATGACAAGCCTTCAGGTCAGATAATGACAGCTCCAAAAATAATTAAGTCTACTTTAGAGCATTACAAGTAACTTGCAACTCAAACCAAGTTTTTACATGTATAATTATTTTTAGTGGGCAGTACATCATTCACAGGTGCTAAGAAAAATTATTCCACAGCTTTATGTATTGTCATTATTTATTTATGGATCTTAGAAGTTAAAATCATGGGAATGCTAAATACACTCCTAAACATGATTTAAGGGGAGTATTATCAAGCTTATTTTCACAACAGCAAAGAGTAACAAAATATAAGCTCAACAAAATTGGTTTCACAATTTTAGCTTTTACCGATAATTTCTTACGGATCTATGAAGAGCTAGACCACACAAGGGAGACATATAGCTATTTATATTCCTACAGAGAAAAACAGTAAAAAGTTGGTCATTTTTATTTTACAACAATGAAGAGATCTGTTTTATGAAGCAATAAGAATTTGTTTCACTGAAATCGGAGTTCATATGAATTAGTTATGGATTTTCAAAGTTCACTCATTTTTCAGCCAAAACAGCACGTGTGGATGGCTCGATCTAGTGCATGAATGCCAAGAGCATCACATGCAAGAAAACATACATTAAGGACTTGATTCTACTGCTAAGAAGACACTTTTCAGCTTGAGTTGAAGAAGCTGAAAACTCACCAAAACAGGGAAGCAAAGACACCGAGCTGTTGTCACCGAAGAAGAGAAAACAGCTTGCAGCCTGCTACTAGCCTTCAAATCTTGAACCGGTGACCTATGGAGGAGACTAGGAATGCTCAGCATGATGGGGAACCTAAGAGAGTAGCTATGGATGGGGAAGAAAGCTCACCAAGAGGAGGAAAACAACTGTTGCTGCTGCTGCTCTGCACCAAGCAGCAAGCTCCTCTTTTCTTCTCGATCTCCCTCAGCAACCGATGCATGTGCAGGCTATTTGGATGGATGGAAATATTACAACCTTGGGGATCTTGTGGTGTGACATGCAGTGCTGGATCCTTGCATTTTTGTGAAGATTTGGGGAGGAGGAAAATGAGGAGGGAGCTTAGCTCATGGAAGAACAGAACAGCAACAAGAACAGAATGGGAGGGAGATGAAGGGGTTTTCTCTGCCCCTCCCCCTTAAATCCTGAGGTGGGAGCACGCCCAAGAGGGTGTTGTGGGGGCTAAAGAGACACCCAAGGTCAATGACAAGTGGGCCCAAGTCATGGCTGTTTAGGAGGGTGAGAGAGGTGGGTGAAAAATTGAGTACAGATTCACTCTTGCAGTTTTCAGGATTTATTTTATTTCTCTCTCTTGGTAAATTCAATTTGATTAAGCTATAAGAGTGTGAAAAATGTGTGGTGTTGAGATAGATTGAGTCACCTAGTTTCCATTTTTGAAAGTTTCACACATAAATCCCAAGTATTTTAAATCTGGTGAAAAGATGAATTGGGTTAGGCTGAAACTTGGTTTGAATTTTTAGGAGACCTAAATAGAGAGTTAAAATTCAACAAAATTTATATTTAGTGATGATAAGTAAACTAATATTTGAATAAAATATTAAATATGTATACTTCTGTTCAGGTTATTGCTCAAATAGAAGTGGTTTCAATTTTACCGATTAGAGTTAATTTTGTTATTGCATATGATCAAATTGCAATATAGTAAATATGCAATCTAAAGGACAACAAATGAATTTATAAATACCTGGTTATGAACCTAGGGCTCTTACAGCTCTCCCCCCCTTAAAACAATCTCGTCCTCGAGATTGCGATGTGTCGGTGAAGAAGGAAGGATAGCTATTACGGAGGTGACCCTCATGTTCCCATGTGGCTTCATCTTCGGTGTGATTACTCCACTGAACTTTGAGGAGTGGAATAGAGCGATTGCGAGTGACACGCTCCATTTGGTCGAGGATGCGAATTGGATACTCGCTATAAGAAAGGTCGGGTTGCAGGTCAAGATTTTCGACCTTAGTTTCTTCGGTCGGAATCCGGAGGCATTGCTTCAGTTGTGAGACATGGAAAACATCATGAAAAGCTGAGAGTGATGGTGGAAGGTCCAGCTTGTAAGCAACAGCCCCTCGCTTAGCAAGAATGCGAAAAGGACCGATATAACGAGGTGCCAATTTTCCTTTCACTCCAAATCGGTGTGTGGACTTGAATGGAGTGACTTTGAGGTACACATGGTCACCAATATTGAAGGCAAGCTCACGTCGACGACGGTCGGCATAGCTCTTTTGCCTAGATTGGGCGGTTTGCAAGCGCTCCCGAATTAACCGCACGTGCTCTTCGGCTTCCTTGACCAAGTCCGGACCAAAGAACGGTCTCTCTCCAGACTCAGACCAGTTGAGCGGTGTTCTACATCTCTTTCCATACAAGGCTTCAAAAGGAGACATTTGGAGGCTAGCTTGATAGCTATTGTTGTAGGAAAATTCGGCGTACGGGAGAAATTTTTCCCACTGTGCTCCAGAATCAAGGACACAAGCCCTTAACATATCCTCCAAGATTTGATTTACTCTTTCAGTTTGGCCTCCGGTTTGTGGGTGATACGCGGTGCTAAAGGAGAGTTTGGTTCCCATAGCCTTGTGCAGACACTTCCAAAAATGAGAGGTGAATTGAGGTCCACGGTCTGAAATAATTTTTGTGGGCACACCATGAAGACAAACAATGCGAGAAAGGTAGAGCTCAGCCAACTTGCTTACTTTTGATGTGGAATGGACGGGAAGAAAATGAGCTGATTTGGTGAGTCGATCAACAATTACCCATATGCAATCATGGCCATTTTGTGAGGTGGGTAGACCTGTGATAAAGTCCATCCCAATTTCTTCCCACTTCCATATGGGAATGGGGAGAGGTTGGAGAGTGCCCGCTGATCTTAGGTGTTCAGCTTTCACCCTTCGACAAGTGTCACACTCGGCAACATACCGTGCAACTTCCCGCTTCATACGGGTCCACCATAATTTTTGCTTAAGGTCTTGGTACATCTTGGTACTACCTGGGTGGATTGAAAAGGGAGTGTCATGAGCTTCACTAAGGATTAGTTGGCGCAATTGGTGGTTCTTTGGCACAACCAATCGCTTTCCAAAGCATAGAACACCATCCAAATCTTGAGTGAAACATTTGGCTTTGCCCTCAGTCATTTTAGCTCGAATTCGAGCCATGCCTTTGTCATTCTTTTGGGCTTCTTTGATCTGCTCATAGAGAGTTGATTTGACTTCTAGGGCAGCAAGAAAACCAGGTGGTACTATTTCTAAACTAAGTTTCTGAATTTCCCAACATAAGGTCTCCAATCGGGGTTTTACCGACAAGCAATTGCATTGCGGTTTTCGGCTCAATGCATCGGCAACAACATTGGCCTTCCCCGGGTGATAATGTAGACCCATGTCATAATCTTTGATGAGTTCTAACCACCTTCTTTGTCTTAGGTTCAGATCTGATTGGGAGAAGATATATTTCAAGCTTTTGTGGTCGGTGTAGATTTCACAACGGTTGCCGATAAGATAGTGTCGCCATATTTTTAGAGCATGGACAACAGCAGCTAATTCAAGGTCATGGGTTGGATAATTCAACTCATGAGGCCTCAGTTGACGAGATGCATAAGCCACAACTCGGCCCTCTTGCATAAGAACACAACCGAGTCCTTGACGGGATGCATCGCAATAGATATCGAAGCTTTTGTGGATATCGGGTAAAACAAGAACGGGTGCTGTGGTTAACTTTTCTTTCAAAGATTGAAAACTTGCTTCACACTCAGCTGACCACACAAACTTCTCATTCTTCTTTAGCAATTGGGTCATGGGTTTAGCAATTTTGGAGAAATTCTCGATAAACCGACGGTAGTAGCCGGCTAGACCAAGAAAACTCCGGATGTCGGACGGATTTTTGGGTTGTCCCCAATCTAACACCTTCTGAACATTAGTTGGATCTACAGAAACTCCACCTTCAGATAATACATGACCAAGAAATCCAACTTCTTTCAACCAAAACTCACATTTGCTAAACTTGGCATATAGACGGTGCTCACGTAATTTTTCCAATACAAGGCGGAGGTGCTTCTCATGTTCTTCTTTGAATTTTGAGTAGATTAGTATGTCATCAATAAAAATGACCAAAAACTGATCAAGATACTCCATGAAAATCAAATTCATCAAGCTCATGAAGTATGCCGGTGCATTGGTTAAACCGAAGGACATGACGGTGTACTCATATAGACCGTAACGGGTGGAGAAGGCTGTTTTTGGGATATCCTCCGATCTGACTTTTATTTGATGATAACCCAACCTTAAATCAATTTTGGAGAACACATGAGCTCCGGTTAATTGGTCAAAGAGATCATCAATTCGGGGCAGTGGATACTTGTTCTTGACGGTGACTTCATTCAATGGGCGATAATCAACACACATCCGCAAGCTGTGGTCCTTCTTCTTTACAAAGAGAGCCGGACATCCCCATGGTGAGGAGCTTGGCCTAATGAACCCCTTTGCTTGCAGCTCAGTGAGTTGCTTTTTCAACTCTTCTAATTCATTTGGAGGCATCCGATACGGTCTTTTCGATATCGGGGCCGTTCCAGGCAGCAAGTCGATGACGAACTCAACTTCCCGGTCCGGTGGCATGCCCGGTAGTTCCTCTGGGAAGACATCGGGGTACTCACACACCACTGGTACAGCAGCTATATCATTGGTTTTGGCACCCGAAAGAGCGTGGAGTTGTGGAGGATGATCATCAAGTGCAAGAAAGATCGGTTCGCCGGTATTATTTTTGAGTGTAATTAGACGAAGGCCACAATCGATAACCCCATGATTTTTTTGTAGCCAATCCATGCCTAGGATGACATATAAACCCTTTGTGTGAAGGATGATAAGGTCGGCGGTGAATTCTACCCCTTGTGCAATGATTTTTGTGTCCCGGCTAATAAATTCAGCTCTCATTTCCGAACCAGGTGATGTAATAATTAAAGGTGGGTGCAACCTACTAATGGGGAGTTTATGGTCTGATGCAAAACCTTTGGTGACAAATGAATGTGTAGCTCCAGAATCAAACAACACACTAGCTGGATATGAATGGACAAGTAGCGTACCGACAAGAACATCCGGTGCATTGTTCGCCTCCTCGGCGGTGACGTGATTCACACGGCCCCTCTTCTGATTTTGCTGACCCTGAGGTGCTGCCCTCGGAGACGGATTGGGACGTGGTGCTGCTGCTCTTGGCCCCTGCTCTTGTGCACGACGAGGGTACGGGCATTGGTTGATGTAGTGTCCCGCTTGCCCACAATTGAAGCAGTTGTTGGAGCGAACAGGCGGGCGAACGGCTTGCTGATTTCCGCCAACAGGAAGTGTGACACGCTGCTGAGGTGGGCGTGGCACAAATCCCTGCCGACGAGGAGGTGGTGGAGCTTGATAGCGCGGAGGGGGTTGCTGCCAACCACGTGGTTTTTGCGAACCACCCGCGGCTGAAATCTGCGCAGCCCGCTTGCGCTTGCGCTCATTCTCAAGGTTGTTCATCTTGCTTTCCACAACCACAGACCTGTTGACCAGGTCCTGGAAGTCCAGAAAAGAGTGGGCAGCAAGCTCAAGTTGCATCTCTGCTGATAACCCATTCATAAACCGATTTTGCTTGCGGGCATCGGTATTGACATCGTCCGGAGCGTAGCGAGCCAAGTGGTTGAACTCGCGGAGGTACTCCATGACAGATTTGTTGCCTTGGGTGAGAGATAGGAACTCACGTTGCTTGAGGTCCATAATACCTTTCGGCACATGGGCAGCCCGAAAAGCATTGCGAAATTCCGGCCAAGTGATGGCATGGCCAGCAGGTTGCATGGCGAGAAAGTTCTCCCACCAATCACTAGCTGCACCTTGGAGTTGCTCGGCTGCTAGGTTGGTCTTCTCAGCGTCGGGGCAGCGAATGAGAGTGAGCTTCCGCTCGATGGTGCGAAGCCAATCATCAGCATCAAGTGGATCATCGGAGCGAGTGAACACCGGAGGTTGAGTACGCTGAAATTCAGCGAGTCCCCCGGCGACTTGGTGTCCACCACCGCCCGCACTTCGGGCAATTTGGGCGGCAGCAGCAGCTGCACTTGCAGCGATTTGCTGAAGGACAGTATTCTGAGCCTCACGGTTGCGCTCCACAGCCATGAGAACTTCAGCCATGGTGGGAGGAGGAGGAGACCCCTCTTGGTTGCGACGAGAACCCTCCGGACTATCCTGATCATGGGAGCGAGTGTGGCGGCGAGACATCCTATGGATCAAGGATAAAAATGATGGTTAGTGATGGAAAAACTAAGGGATAACAATGGTCTAAAAGTTACCACAGATCGCACAAGGCAATCTAAGTCTAAAATTACAAACTTAATATGAATGCCCAATACAAATACACAATCCAATTATACACCAGTATGACATGTTATGTTAGCATGACATGACGCACCAAAGAAGAACCATGAACTACCAAACGAACATATCCTATACTAAAGCCCGAGAAAGGAGCAATAAACCATCATAGTTTTCCAAATGCAATCAAAATAGCGGGCCAAAAGCATAATAATCGCAAGGAACTGAAAATTCAATTAAACCAACAATCTAACATGGCAACTATAGCTATTTGCCTAAACTTTAGCAAGTGTATCTTGGCTGGGAGTACCTTTTACAATTTATTTGGTCAAATTTTGAGTTGGTATATTTTACTTCTTCCAAAACAAGGTTCTGAAATTTCTCAGGTTATCGAACAGCAGCGACTTACAAATTTTTAGAGAGAGCCACAGAAGTAATAAAATTCTGAGAATTTTAGTGTGAGTGCCTGAGCAGTTGCCCAACTCCAGAAAAATTATCAGAGTAAAACAGTGAGTAATTTTTCTTCTAGATTTTTTTTTAACCACAGAGTGTTCCAAAATTTCCAGATTTTAACTGATCGAAAGTTTGGTTGTCTAAAACAAGTTTATAATTTTTCAAAATTTGTGGGGAGGCTAAGAATAACATAAGTAACAGTAATGCACTATTTTAGACTAAACATTGTACAATTTTTGTTCCATTTGCAAACTGAAAGTTAATTCAACTTACTGGTTACAATATCAGTCTAATATTTGAAAAAGAGGAGTCATAGATTTCTTTTGCAACCAAATTAGATAAGATGAGTGAAAATCTGAGAATGAGGTGAGAAAGAATTCTAGAATGAGACGAGTAGTAAAAAGGATTCACACATCCTAAGATTTTTGCAATCGACTCAAGTTGAATATTTTGCAAATCATTTTCAAATTGCCAACTTAGCTCTAGCCTACAGTCGGCATTGCTCTGATACCAATCGCTGTGGACACCCCAAGTATTATAACATCCAATGTCCAACGTGACCATCACATACTATTGGAGGAGTGAGATCCACACACGCATAAATAGCCACTCGTCCTCAATGTGTCCATGATCACGGTTGACAACCTTCTGTTATAATAATCGGAATGCCGAGTAGTGAGCGCAAGACATAACCGTAAGATAGTTTGCCAGTCTACTCCGTCATATGCCCATCAACCACTCGAAGGTAGCGACGAAAAGCATACCCCAGTGACTCGATCCAAACCGCTATCTCCGATTATCTCAAGCGATCAAAACCCGTTACTCATGCTTAGCTAGTCCCCAGGAATGCGACTAGCCTCACATTTTCATCGTAAGCAATTAATAGTCATAACAGTACCATATCACGGATAATAAGTGGCAAGGTACAAGATACAACATAGGGTCCAAGGTCCCAACATACATAGAAGGAGTAGCAGCGGAAGACTCAAATAAAGCTCATAAGCATAAAACGAAAGCCGGCGGTGCCACAACCCCACAAGGGCAAACCAACCGGGCAAGAGCCAAGCTGCAAGAGAAGGGATCACTCACTGCCCTCGCCACCCCCGGCAGAGCAGTGACCACACAAGAAGCACAACTCATACCCGGAATCCTCACCTGAAATTGCAGACACCGGATTAAGTACAAGATTGTACTCGCAAGTCTTACCCAAAACTATATATAAAAGGAGAGAGGAGTATGCAAGGTTTACCTTAACCTAAGCCATCTAGGTTGCATAAAGCCAATTTTATTGAGCAAATAACAGTAAAAGTGGTTAAGTAATAGTAAATATAACATCATTTTAACTTATTGACAGCAAGTATACAATTCTGAAATGCATAAGCAAAAGAGTCCAAACGGCGCTCTCACCAACAACAAGGGACTACCCAAGTCCACACCATCATGGCACAGCATGCCAACACCACCATCAAACACAAACTCATCCATATTAATCCACACTTGATGCTAACATAACTGACTAACACATCAAGCAATGTCCATAACCGAGGACGCGGCTATTCGAATAGATTATACTCTGATCAGAGGTGTACAACTGTACCCACATGAAATGAACAAGGATCAAAAGCTACACACCCCGTCGAGTGCGGTACGCGAGTGATACAAGCTCATTACATGTCTTTCCTAATCCCACCCCAACCACCTATACCACGCCGGGGTTCCCGACGACTTAGTCACGTGCCTGTGTGGTGTGACCAAGGCGGGCGCACCACGCGGGAGGCACCCCCTGCCAACATAGGCACCCGAGGCCCTCCAAAGGGCTACCTGCCCTCACGTCTCTCCAACGTGGTATAAATAATCACAGTAGAGCTAGTAAAGAACAAGCCGGTCCCAAATAAGGCATGTGGTAAGTACGAAGGGTGCTTGAATAGATGTCAAAATGTTCGGTCCTTAACGACCCAGACGGGGCTACTTGCATCAGGGGAAACCAACCTTCCTTCATCGCCCTACCACCCGTCCAAGTCCAACATATTTCATCAACCATAATTTAGTGTAAGTGCTCAAGTTTTATGCCCACTAGAACAAGTTGTCTATACACCACAAATGATAGTACTGTCAATCCTTATACTTCTATTAGCATTAAGCATGGCTAAGCATGAATGAAGTAAACAAGCCTAACACTCCTATACGGTGGTGACAAGGGATAAGGTCAGCAATATAACAGGGAATAAATGCATAATTAGGATCTACCAATTCACCCAAAATAGACGTTTTAACATCTAGGAAACACATGCATATATAGGTATAGTTTTGCAACCAAAGATATTTATAGAGAAAGCATAGGTTCTATATGCTTAGGTGCTTGCCTTCCTGCTGAGGGTAGTCACTATCCTCCTCTGGATATGGCTCGGTACTCTCCGGATTCTCCAAATCTACCGAAAAGAAGCAATATGCGAATAAGAGCCAAATAAACATGCACATGCGAAATGATCAATAAATCATGAAATAAATACAGTGAGTAGAGCACATGTTAACTTGAATTTAGGTGAAAGAATCACTAGATTATCACTTATTGTTTAGGAGATATGAAAATGACAAGCCTTCAGGTCAGATAATGACAGCTCCAAAAATAATTAAGTCTACTTTAGAGCATTACAAGTAACTTGCAACTCAAACCAAGTTTTTACATGTATAATTATTTTTAGTGGGCAGTACATCATTCACAGGTGCTAAGAAAAATTATTCCACAGCTTTATGTATTGTCATTATTTATTTATGGATCTTAGAAGTTAAAATCATGGGAATGCTAAATACACTCCTAAACATGATTTAAGGGGAGTATTATCAAGCTTATTTTCACAACAGCAAAGAGTAACAAAATATAAGCTCAACAAAATTGGTTTCACAATTTTAGCTTTTACCGATAATTTCTTACGGATCTATGAAGAGCTAGACCACACAAGGGAGACATATAGCTATTTATATTCCTACAGAGAAAAACAGTAAAAAGTTGGTCATTTTTATTTTACAACAATGAAGAGATCTGTTTTATGAAGCAATAAGAATTTGTTTCACTGAAATCGGAGTTCATATGAATTAGTTATGGATTTTCAAAGTTCACTCATTTTTCAGCCAAAACAGCACGTGTGGATGGCTCGATCTAGTGCATGAATGCCAAGAGCATCACATGCAAGAAAACATACATTAAGGACTTGATTCTACTGCTAAGAAGACACTTTTCAGCTTGAGTTGAAGAAGCTGAAAACTCACCAAAACAGGGAAGCAAAGACACCGAGCTGTTGTCACCGAAGAAGAGAAAACAGCTTGCAGCCTGCTACTAGCCTTCAAATCTTGAACCGGTGACCTATGGAGGAGACTAGGAATGCTCAGCATGATGGGGAACCTAAGAGAGTAGCTATGGATGGGGAAGAAAGCTCACCAAGAGGAGGAAAACAACTGTTGCTGCTGCTGCTCTGCACCAAGCAGCAAGCTCCTCTTTTCTTCTCGATCTCCCTCAGCAACCGATGCATGTGCAGGCTATTTGGATGGATGGAAATATTACAACCTTGGGGATCTTGTGGTGTGACATGCAGTGCTGGATCTTTGCATTTTTGTGAAGATTTGGGGAGGAGGAAAATGAGGAGGGAGCTTAGCTCATGGAAGAACAAAACAGCAACAAGAACAGAATGGGAGGGAGATGAAGGGGTTTTCTCTGCCCCTCCCCCTTAAATCCTGAGGTGGGAGCACGCCCAAGAGGGTGTTGTGGGGGCTAAAGAGACACCCAAGGTCAATGACAAGTGGGCCCAAGTCATGGCTGTTTAGGAGGGTGAGAGAGGTGGGTGAAAAATTGAGTACAGATTCACTCTTGCAGTTTTCAGGATTTATTTTATTTCTCTCTCTTGGTAAATTCAATTTGATTAAGCTATAAGAGTGTGAAAAATGTGTGTTTTGGTGTTGAGATAGATTGAGTCACCTAGTTTCCATTTTTGAAAGTTTCACACATAAATCCCAAGTATTTTAAATCTGGTGAAAAGATGAATTGGGTTAGGCTGAAACTTGGTTTGAATTTTTAGGAGACCTAAATAGAGAGTTAAAATTCAACAAAATTTATATTTAGTGATGATAAGTAAACTAATATTTGAATAAAATATTAAATATGTATACTTCTGTTCAGGTTATTGCTCAAATAGAAGTGGTTTCAATTTTACCGATTAGAGTTAATTTTGTTATTGCATATGATCAAATTGCAATATAGTAAATATGCAATCTAAAGGACAACAAATGAATTTATAAATACCTGGTTATGAACCTAGGGCTCTTACACACAACGTCGGTATGAAAACTACCGAGCGCGAACGGTACACTTGGATTCCATCAACAACTTCGCCATTCACGCAAAGTCTACCACGGTTCGAGTATGAACTCTGGGATAACTACACAAATGGTGTATCCACATGGTTTACACTTCGTGCTCGAACACAACGTCGGTTGCAAAACTACCGAGCACGAACGGTACATTTGGATTTCATCAACAACTTCGCCATTCACGCAAAGTCTACCACGGTTCGACTATTAACTTTGGGATAACTACATAAACTGTGTACACACATGGTTCGTACTTCGTACTCGAACACAACTTTGGTGTGAAAACTACCGAGCACGAACGGTACACATGGTTTCCATCAACAACTTCGTCATTCACGCAAAGTCTACCACGGTTCGAGTACGAACTCTGGGATAACAACACAAATGGTGTATCCACATGGTTTACACCTCGTGCTCGAACACAACGTCGGTACCAAAACTACCGAGCACGAACGATACAATTCGGTTTCATCAACAACTTCGCCATTCACGCAAAGTCTACCATGGTTCGAGTGTGAACTCTGGGATAACTACACAAATTGTGTATCCACATGGTTTACACTTTGTGCTCGTACACAACGTCGGTAGCAAAACTACCGAGCACGAACGGTACGCTTAGATTTCAGCAACAACTTCGCCATTCACGCAAAGTCTTCCACGGTTCGAGTATGAACTGTGGGATAACTAAACCAATGGTGTATCCACATGGTTTACACTTCGTGCTCGAACACAACGTCGGTAGCAAAACTACCGAGCACGAACGGTACACTTCGATTCCAACAACAACTTCGCCATTCACGCAAAGTCTACCACGGTTCAAGTGTGAACTCTGGGACAACTACACAAATGGTGTATCCACATGGTTTACACTTCGTGCTCGAACACAACGTCGGTAGCAAAACTACCGAGCACGAACGGTACACTTGGATTCCATCAACAACTTCGCCATTCACGCAAAGTCTACCACGGTTCGAGTATGAACTCTGGGATAACTACACAAATGGTGTATCCACATGGTTTACACTTCGTGCTCGAACACAACGTCGGTTGCAAAACTACCGAGCACGAACGGTACATTTGGATTTCATCAACAACTTCGCCATTCACGCAAAGTCTACCACGGTTCGACTATTAACTTTGGGATAACTACATAAACTGTGTACACACATGGTTCGTACTTCGTACTCGAACACAACTTTGGTGTGAAAACTACCGAGCACGAACGGTACACATGGTTTCCATCAACAACTTCGTCATTCACGCAAAGTCTACCACGGTTCGAGTACGAACTCTGGGATAACTACACAAATGGTGTATCCACATGGTTTACACCTCGTGCTCGAACACAACGTCGGTACCAAAACTACCGAGCACGAACGATACAATTGGGTTTCATCAACAACTTCGCCATTCACGCAAAGTCTACCATGGTTCGAGTGTGAACTCTGGGATAACTACACAAATTGTGTATCCACATGGTTTACACTTTGTGCTCGTACACAACGTCGGTAGCAAAACTACCGAGCACGAACGGTACGCTTAGATTTCAGCAACAACTTCGCCATTCACGCAAAGTCTTCCACGGTTCGAGTATGAATTGTGGGATAACTAAACCAATGGTGTATCCACATGGTTTACACTTCGTGCTCGAACACAACGTCGGTAGCAAAACTACCGAGCACGAACGGTACACTTGGATTCCAACAACAACTTCGCCATTCACGCAAAGTCTACCACGGTTCAAGTGTGAACTCTGGGACAACTACACAAATGGTGTATCCACGTGGTTTACACTTCATGCTCGAACACAACGTCGGTAGCAAAACTACCGAGCACGAACGGTACACTTGGATTCCATCAACAACTTCGCCATTCACTCAAAGTCTACCACGGTTCGAGTATGAACTCTCGGATAACTACACAAATGGTGTATCCACATGGTTTACACTTCGTGCTCGAACACAACTTGAGTAGCAAAACTACCGAGCACGAACGGTACAATTGGATTCCATCAACAACTTCGCCATTCACGCAAAGTCTACCACTGTTCGAGTATGAACTCTGGGATAACAACACAAATGGTGTATCCACACGGTTTACACTTCGTGCTCGAACACAACGTCGGTAGCAAAACTACCGAGCACGAACGGTACACTTGGATTCCATCAACAACTTCACCCTACACGCAAGGTCAACCAAGGTTCGACTATTAACTTTGGGATAACTACATAAATTGTGTACACACAAGGTTTACACTTCGTGCTCGAACACAACGAACTACCGAGCACGAATGGTACACTTGGATTCCATCAACAACTTCGCCATTCACGCAAAGTCTACCACGGTTCGAGTATGAACTCTGGGATAACACAAATGGTGTATCCACATGGTTTACACTTCATGCTCGAACACAACTTGAGTAGCAAAACTACCGAGGACGAATGGTACCCTTGGATTCCATCAACATCTTCACCGTACACGCATGGTCGACCAAGGTTCGACTCTTAACTTTGGGATAACTACATAAATTGTGTACACAGATGGTTCATACTTCGTACTCGAACACAACTTCGGTGTGAAAACTACCGAGCACGAACGGCACACATGGTTTCCATCAACAACTTCGCCATTCACGCAAAGTCTACCACGGTTCGAGTGTGAACTCTGGGATAACTACACAAATGGTGTATCCACATGGTTTACACTTCGTGCTCGAACACAATGTCGGTAGAAAAACCACCTAGCACGAACGGTACACTTGGATTTCATCAACAACTTCGCCATTCACGCAAAGTCTACCACGGTTCGAGTATGAACTCTGTGATAACTACACAAATGGTGTATCCACATGGTTTACACTTCGTGCTCGAACACAACGTCGGTAGCAAAACTACCGAGCATGAACGGTACACTTGGATTCCATCAACAACTTCGCCATTCACGCAAAGTCTTCCACGGTTCGAGTATGAACTCTGGGATAACTACACAAATGGTGTATCCACAAGGTTTACACTTCGTGCTCGAACACAACGTCGGTAGAAAAACTACCTAGCACGAACGGTACACTTGGATTCCATCAACAACTTCGCCATTCACGCAAAGTCTTCCACGGTTCGAGTATGAACTCTGGGATAACTAAACCAATAGTGTATCCACATGGTTTACACTTCGTGCTCGAACACAACGTCGGTAGCAAAATTACCGAGCACGAACGGTACACTTGGATTCCATCAACAACTTCGCCATTCATGCAAAGTCTACCACGGTTCAAGTATGAACTCTGGGATAACTACAGAAATGGTGTATCCACATGGTTTACACTTCGTGCTCGAACACAACGTCGGTAGCAAAACTACCGAGCACGAACGGTACACTTGGATTCCATCACCAACTTCCCCATTCACGCAAAGTCTACCACGGATCGAGTATGAACTCGAGGATAACTACACAAATGGTGTATCCACATGGTTTACACTTCGTGCTCGAACACAACTTGAGTAGCAAAACTACCGAGCACGAACGGTACAATTGGATTCCATCAACAACTTCGCCATTCACGCAAAGTCTACCACGGTTCGAGTATGAACTCTGGGATAACAACACAAATGGTGTATCCACACGGTTTACACTTCGTGCTCGAACACAACGTCGGTACCAAAACTACCGAGCAAGAATGGTAGACTTGGGTTTCATCAACAACTTTGCCATTCACGCAAAGTCTACCACGGTTCGAGTATGAACTCTGGGATAACTACACAAATGGTGTATCCACATGGTTTACACTTCGTGCTCGAACACAACGTCGGTAGAAAAACTACCGAGCACGAACGGAACAATTGGATTCCATCAACAACTTCGCCATTCACGCAAAGTCTACCACGGTTCGAGTATGAACTCTGGGATAACAACACAAATGGTGTATCCACAAGGTTTACACTTCGTGCTCGAACACAACGTCGGTACCAAAACTACCGAGCAAGAATGGTAGACTTGGGTTTCATCAACAACTTTGCCATTCACGCAAAGTCTACCACGGTTCGAGTATGAACTCTAGGATAACTACACAAATGGTGTATCCACATGGTTTACACTTCGTGCTCGAACACAACTTGAGTAGCAAAACTACCGAGCACGAATGGTACAATTGGATTCCATCAACAACTTCGCCATTCACGCAAAGTCTACCACGGTTCGAGTATGAACTCTGGGATAACAACACAAATGGTGTATCCACACGGTTTACACTTCGTGCTCGAACACAATGTCGGTACCAAAACTACCGAGCAAGAATGGTAGACTTGGGTTTCATCAACAACTTTGCCATTCACGCAAAGTCTACCACGGTTCGAGTATGAACTCTGGGATAACTACACAAATGGTGTATCCACATGGTTTACACTTCGTGCTCGAACACAACGTCGGTAGAAAAACTACCGAGCACGAACGGAACAATTGGATTCCATCAACAACTTCGCCATTCACACAAAGTCTACCACGGTTCGAGTATGAACTCTGGGATAACAACACAAATGGTGTATCCACAAGGTTTACACTTCGTGCTCGAACACAACGTCGGTACCAAAACTACCGAGCAAGAATGGTAGACTTGGGTTTCACCAACAACTTTGCCATTCACGCAAAGTCTACCACGGTTCGAGTATGAACTCTAGGATAACTACACAAATGGTGTATCCACATGGTTTACACTTCGTGCTCGAACACAACGTCGGTTGCAAAACTACCGAGCACGAACGGTACCCTTGGATTCCATCAACTACTTCACCCTACACGCAAGGTCAACCAAGGTTCGACTATTAACTTTGGGATAACTACATAAATTGTGTACACACATGGTTTACACTTCGTGCTCGAACACAACGAACTACCGAGCACGAATGGTACACTTGGATTCCATCAACAACTTCGCCATTCACGCAAAGTCTACCACGGTTCGAGTATGAACTCTGGGATAACACAAATGGTGTATCCACATGGTTTACACTTCATGCTCGAACACAACTTGAGTAGCAAAACTACCGAGGACGAATGGTACCCTTGGATTCCATCAACAACTTCACCGTACACGCATGGTCGACCATGGTTCGACTCTTAACTTTGGGATAACTACATAAATTGTGTACACAGATGGTTCATACTTCGTACTCGAACACAACTTCGGTGTGAAAACTACCGAGCACGAACGGCACACATGGTTTCCATCAACAACTTCGCCATTCACGCAAAGTCTACCACGATTCGAGTGTAAACTCTGGGATAACTACACAAATGGTGTATCCACATGGTTTACACTTCGTGCTCGAACACAATGTCGGTAGAAAAACCACCTAGCACGAACGGTACACTTGGATTTCATCAACAACTTCGCCATTCACGCAAAGTCTACCACGGTTCAAGTGTGAACTCTGGGACAACTACACAAATGGTGTATCCACGTGGTTTACACTTCATGCTCGAACACAACGTCGGTAGCAAAACTACCGAGCACGAACGGTACACTTGGATTCCATCAACAACTTCGCCATTCACTCAAAGTCTACCACGGTTCGAGTATGAACTCTCGGATAACTACACAAATGGTGTATCCACATGGTTTACACTTCGTGCTCGAACACAACTTGAGTAGCAAAACTACCGAGCACGAACGGTACAATTGGATTCCATCAACAACTTCGCCATTCACGCAAAGTCTACCACTGTTCGAGTATGAACTCTGGGATAACAACACAAATGGTGTATCCACACGGTTTACACTTCGTGCTCGAACACAACGTCGGTAGCAAAACTACCGAGCACGAACGGTACACTTGGATTCCATCAACAACTTCACCCTACACGCAAGGTCAACCAAGGTTCGACTATTAACTTTGGGATAACTACATAAATTGTGTACACACAAGGTTTACACTTCGTGCTCGAACACAACGAACTACCGAGCACGAATGGTACACTTGGATTCCATCAACAACTTCGCCATTCACGCAAAGTCTACCACGGTTCGAGTATGAACTCTGGGATAACACAAATGGTGTATCCACATGGTTTACACTTCATGCTCGAACACAACTTGAGTAGCAAAACTACCGAGGACGAATGGTACCCTTGGATTCCATCAACATCTTCACCGTACACGCATGGTCGACCAAGGTTCGACTCTTAACTTTGGGATAACTACATAAATTGTGTACACAGATGGTTCATACTTCGTACTCGAACACAACTTCGGTGTGAAAACTACCGAGCACGAACGGCACACATGGTTTCCATCAACAACTTCGCCATTCACGCAAAGTCTACCACGGTTCGAGTGTGAACTCTGGGATAACTACACAAATGGTGTATCCACATGGTTTACACTTCGTGCTCGAACACAATGTCGGTAGAAAAACCACCTAGCACGAACGGTACACTTGGATTTCATCAACAACTTCGCCATTCACGCAAAGTCTACCACGGTTCGAGTATGAACTCTGTGATAACTACACAAATGGTGTATCCACATGGTTTACACTTCGTGCTCGAACACAACGTCGGTAGCAAAACTACCGAGCATGAACGGTACACTTGGATTCCATCAACAACTTCGCCATTCACGCAAAGTCTTCCACGGTTCGAGTATGAACTCTGGGATAACTACACAAATGGTGTATCCACAAGGTTTACACTTCGTGCTCGAACACAACGTCGGTAGAAAAACTACCTAGCACGAACGGTACACTTGGATTCCATCAACAACTTCGCCATTCACGCAAAGTCTTCCACGGTTCGAGTATGAACTCTGGGATAACTAAACCAATAGTGTATCCACATGGTTTACACTTCGTGCTCGAACACAACGTCGGTAGCAAAATTACCGAGCACGAACGGTACACTTGGATTCCATCAACAACTTCGCCATTCATGCAAAGTCTACCACGGTTCAAGTATGAACTCTGGGATAACTACAGAAATGGTGTATCCACATGGTTTACACTTCGTGCTCGAACACAACGTCGGTAGCAAAACTACCGAGCACGAACGGTACACTTGGATTCCATCACCAACTTCCCCATTCACGCAAAGTCTACCACGGATCGAGTATGAACTCGAGGATAACTACACAAATGGTGTATCCACATGGTTTACACTTCGTGCTCGAACACAACTTGAGTAGCAAAACTACCGAGCACGAACGGTACAATTGGATTCCATCAACAACTTCGCCATTCACGCAAAGTCTACCACGGTTCGAGTATGAACTCTGGGATAACAACACAAATGGTGTATCCACACGGTTTACACTTCGTGCTCGAACACAACGTCGGTACCAAAACTACCGAGCAAGAATGGTAGACTTGGGTTTCATCAACAACTTTGCCATTCACGCAAAGTCTACCACGGTTCGAGTATGAACTCTGGGATAACTACACAAATGGTGTATCCACATGGTTTACACTTCGTGCTCGAACACAACGTCGGTAGAAAAACTACCGAGCACGAACGGAACAATTGGATTCCATCAACAACTTCGCCATTCACGCAAAGTCTACCACGGTTCGAGTATGAACTCTGGGATAACAACACAAATGGTGTATCCACAAGGTTTACACTTCGTGCTCGAACACAACGTCGGTACCAAAACTACCGAGCAAGAATGGTAGACTTGGGTTTCATCAACAACTTTGCCATTCACGCAAAGTCTACCACGGTTCGAGTATGAACTCTAGGATAACTACACAAATGGTGTATCCACATGGTTTACACTTCGTGCTCGAACACAACTTGAGTAGCAAAACTACCGAGCACGAATGGTACAATTGGATTCCATCAACAACTTCGCCATTCACGCAAAGTCTACCACGGTTCGAGTATGAACTCTGGGATAACAACACAAATGGTGTATACACGGTTTACACTTCGTGCTCGAACACAATGTCGGTACCAAAACTACCGAGCAAGAATGGTAGACTTGGGTTTCATCAACAACTTTGCCATTCACGCAAAGTCTACCACGGTTCGAGTATGAACTCTGGGATAACTACACAAATGGTGTATCCACATGGTTTACACTTCGTGCTCGAACACAACGTCGGTAGAAAAACTACCGAGCACGAACGGAACAATTGGATTCCATCAACAACTTCGCCATTCACACAAAGTCTACCACGGTTCGAGTATGAACTCTGGGATAACAACACAAATGGTGTATCCACAAGGTTTACACTTCGTGCTCGAACACAACGTCGGTACCAAAACTACCGAGCAAGAATGGTAGACTTGGGTTTCACCAACAACTTTGCCATTCACGCAAAGTCTACCACGGTTCGAGTATGAACTCTAGGATAACTACACAAATGGTGTATCCACATGGTTTACACTTCGTGCTCGAACACAACGTCGGTTGCAAAACTACCGAGCACGAACGGTACCCTTGGATTCCATCAACTACTTCACCCTACACGCAAGGTCAACCAAGGTTCGACTATTAACTTTGGGATAACTACATAAATTGTGTACACACATGGTTTACACTTCGTGCTCGAACACAACGAACTACCGAGCACGAATGGTACACTTGGATTCCATCAACAACTTCGCCATTCACGCAAAGTCTACCACGGTTCGAGTATGAACTCTGGGATAACACAAATGGTGTATCCACATGGTTTACACTTCATGCTCGAACACAACTTGAGTAGCAAAACTACCGAGGACGAATGGTACCCTTGGATTCCATCAACAACTTCACCGTACACGCATGGTCGACCATGGTTCGACTCTTAACTTTGGGATAACTACATAAATTGTGTACACAGATGGTTCATACTTCGTACTCGAACACAACTTCGGTGTGAAAACTACCGAGCACGAACGGCACACATGGTTTCCATCAACAACTTCGCCATTCACGCAAAGTCTACCACGATTCGAGTGTAAACTCTGGGATAACTACACAAATGGTGTATCCACATGGTTTACACTTCGTGCTCGAACACAATGTCGGTAGAAAAACCACCTAGCACGAACGGTACACTTGGATTTCATCAACAACTTCGCCATTCACGCAAAGTCTACCACGGTTCGAGTATGAACTCTGTGATAACTACACAAATGGTGTATCCACATGGTTTACACTTCGTGCTCGAACACAACGTCGGTAGCAAAACTACCGAGCATGAACGGTACACTTGGATTCCATCAACAACTTCGCCATTCACGCAAAGTCTTCCACGGTTCGAGTATGAACTCTGGGATAACTACACAAATGGTGTATCCACAAGGTTTACACTTCGTGCTCGAACACAACGTCGGTAGAAAAACTACCGAGCACGAACGGTACAATTGGATTCCATCAACAACTTCGCCATTCACGCAAAGTCTACCACGGTTCGAGTATGAACTCTGGGATAACAACACAAATGGTGTATCCACATGGTTTACACTTCGTGCTCGAACACAACGTCGGTACCAGAACTACCGAGCACGAAAGGTAGACTTGGGTTTCATCAACAACTTCGCCATTCACGCAAAGTCTACCACGGTTCGAGTATGAACTCTAGGATAACTACACAAATGGTGTATCCACATGGTTTACACATCGTGCTCGAACACAACGTCGGTTGCAAAACTACCGAGCACGAACGGTATCCTTGGATTCCATCAACTACTTCACCGTACACGCATGGTCAACCAAGGTTCGACTATTAACTTTGGGATAACTACATAAATTGTGTACACACATGGTTTACACTTCGTGCTCGAACACAACGAACTACCGAGCACGAATGGTACACTTGGATTCCATCAACAACTTCGCCATTCACGCAAAGTCTACCACGGTTCGAGTATGAACTCTGGGGTAACACAAATGGTGTATCCACATGGTTTACACTTCATGCTCGAACACAACTTGAGAAGCAAAACTACCGAGGACGAATGGTACCCTTGGATTCCATCAACAACTTCACCCTACACGCATGGTCGACCAAGGTTCGACTCTTAAGTTTGGGATAACTACATAAATTGTGTACACACATGGTTCATACTTCGTACTCAAACACAACTTCGGTGTGAAAACTACCGAGCACGAACGGCACACATGGTTTCCATTAACAACTTCGTCATTCACGCAAAGTCTACCACGGTTCGAATATGAACTCTAGGATAACTACACAAATGGTGTATCCACATGGTTTACACTTCGTGCTCGAACCCAACTTTGGTAGCAAAAGTATCGAGTAAGTACGGTACACTTGGATTCCATCAACAACTTCGCCATTCATGCAAAGTCTACCACGGTTCGAGTATGAACTCTGGGATAACTACACAAATGGTGTATCCACATGGTTTACACTTCGTGCTCGAACACAACGTCGGTACCAAAACTACCAAGCACGAACGGTAGACTTGGGTTTCAACAACAACTTTGCCATTCACGCAAAGTCTAGCACGGTTTGAGTGTGAACTCTGGGATAACTACACAAATGGTGTATCCACATGGTTTACACTTCGTGCTCGAACACAACTTAGGTAGCAAAAGTACCGAGCACGAACGGTACACTTGGATACCATAAACAACTTCGCCATTCACGCAAAGTCTACCACGGTTCGAGTATGAACTCTAGGATAACTACGCAAATGGTTTATCCACATGGTTTACACTTCGTGCTCGAACACAACGTCGGTAGCAAAACTACCGAGCACGAACGGTACACATGGATTCCATCAACAACTTCGCCATTCACGCAAAGTCTTCCACGGTTCGAGTATGAACTCTGGGATAACTACACAAATGGTTTAACCACATGGTTTACACTTCGTGCTCGAACACAACGTCGGTAGCAAAACTACCGAGCATGAACGGTACACATGGATTCCATCAACAACTTCGCCACTCACGCAAAGTCTACCACGGTTCGAGTATGAACTCTGGGATAACTACACAAATGGTGTATCCACATGGTTTACACTTCGTGCTCGAACACAACGTCGGTAGCAAAACTAGCGAGCATGAACGGTACAATTGGATTCCATCAACAACTTCGCCATTCGCGCCAAGTCTACATCGGTTCGAGTATGAACTCTGGGATAACTACACAAATGGTGTATCCACATGGTTTACACTTCGTGCTCGAGCACAACGTCGGTAGCAAAACTACCGAGCACGAACGGTACACTTGGATTCCATCAACAACTTCGCTATTCACGCAAAGTCTACCACGGTTTAAGTATGAACTCTGGGATAACTACACAAATAGTGTATCCACATGGTTTACACTTCGTGCTCGAACACAACGTCGGCAGCACAACTACCGAGCACGAACGGTCCAATTGGATTCCATCAACAACTTCAGCATTCACGCAAAGTCTACCACGGTTCTTGTATGAACTCTCGGATAATTACTCAAATGGTGTATCCACATGGTTTACACTTCGTGCTCGAACACAACTTCGGTAGCAAAAGTACCGAGCACGAACGGTATACATGGATTCCATCAACAACTTTGCCATTCGTGCCAAGTCTACCACGGTTCGAGTATGAACTCTTGGATAACTACACAAATGGTGTATCCACATCGTTTACACTTCGTGCTCGAACACAACTTCGGTACCTAAACTACCGAGCACGAACGGTATACATGGATTCCATCAACAACTTCGCCATTCGTGCCAAGTCTACCACGGTTCGAGTATGAACTCTAGGATAACTACACAAATGGTGTATCCACATGGTTTACACTTCGTGCTCGAACACAACTTCGGTAACTAAACTACCGAGCACGAACGGTACACTTGGATTCCATCAACAACTTCGCCATTCACCCAAAGTCTACCACGGTTCGAGTATGAACTCTGGGATAACTACACAAATGGTGTATCCACATGGTTTACACTTCGTGCTCGAGCACAACTTTGGTAGCAAAAGTACCGAGCATGAACTGTACACTTGGATTCCATCAACAACTTCGCCATTCACGCAAAGTCTACCACGGTTCGAGTATGAACTCTGGGATAACTACACAAATGGTTTATCCACATGGTTTACAATTCGTGCTCGAACACAACGTCGGTTCCGAAACTACCGAGCATGAAAGGTAGACTTGGGTTTCATCAACAACTTTGCCATTCACGCAAAGTCTACCATGGTTCGTGTGTGAACTCTGGGATAACTACACAAATGGTGTATCCACATGGTTTACACTCCGTGCTCGAACATAACTTCAGTACCAAAACTACCGAGCACGAACGGTACACTTGGATTCCATCAACAACTTTGCCATTCACGCGAAGTCTACCAAGGTTCGAGTATGAATTCTGGCATAACTACACAAATGGTGTATCCACATGGTTTACACTTCGTGCTCGAACACAACTTCGGTAGCAAAAGTACCGAGCACGACCGGTATACATGGATTACATCAACAACTTCGCCATTCGCGCCATGTCTACCACGGTTCGAGTATGAACTCTGGGATAACTACACAAATGGTGTATGCACATGGTTTACACTTCGTGCTCGAACACAACTTCGGTAACTAAACTACCGAGCACGAACGGTACACTTGGATTCCATCAACAACTTCGCCATTCACGCAAAGTCTACCACGGTTTGAGTATGAACTCTGGGATAACTACACAAATGGTGTATCCACATGGTTTACACTTCGTGCTCGAACACAACGTCGGCAGCAAAACTACCGAGCACGAACGGTCCAATTGGATTCCATCAACAACTTCGCCATTCACGCAAAGTCTACCACGGTTCTTGTCTGAACTCAGGGATAATTACTCAAATGGTGTATCCACATGGTTTACACTTCGTGCTCGAACACAACATCGGTAGCAAAAGTACCGAGCACGAACGGTATACATGGATTCCATCAACAACTTCGCCATTCGTGCCATGTCTACCACGGTTCGAGTATGAACTCTAGGATAACTAAACAAATGGTGTATCCAAATGGTTTACACTTCGTGCTCGAACACAACTTCGGTAACTAAACTACCGAGCACGAACGGTATACATGGATTCCATCAACAACTTCGCCATTCGTGCCAAGTCTACCACGGTTTGAGTATGAACTCTAGGATAACTACACAAATGGTGTATCCACATGGTTTACACTTCGTGCTCGAACACAACTTCGGTAACTAAACTACCGAGCACGAGCGGTACACTTGGATTCCATCAACAACTTCGCCATTCACGCAAAGTCTACCACGGTTCGAGTATGAACTCTGGGATAACTACACAAATGGTGTATCCACATGGTTTACACTTCGTGCTCGAGCACAACTTTGGTAGCAAAAGTACCGAGCACGAACTGTACACTTGGATTCCATCAACAACTTCGTCATTCACGCAAAGTCTACCACGGTTCGAGTATGAACTCTGGGATAACTACACAAATGGTTTATCCACATGGTTTACACTTCGTGCTCGAACACAACGTCGGTTCCAAAACTACCGAGCATGAAAGGTAGACTTGGGTTTCATCAACAACTTTGCCATTCACGCAAAGTCTACCATGGTTCATGTGTGAACTCTGGGATAACTACACAAATGGTGTATCCACATGGTTTACACTTCGTGCTCGAACATAACTTCAGTAGCAAAACTACCGAGCACGAACGGTACACTTGGATTCCATCAACAACATTGCCATTCACGCGAAGTCTACCAAGGTTCGAGTATGAACTCTGGGATAACTACACAAATGGTGTATCCACATGGTTTACACTTCGTGCTCGAACACAACTTCGGTAGCAAAAGTACCGAGCACGACCGGTATATATGGATTCCATCACCAACTTCGCCATTCGCGCCATGTCTACCACGGTTCGAGTATGAACTCTGGGATAACTACACAAATGGTGTATGCACATGGTTTACACTTCGTGCTCGAACACAACTTCGGTAACTAAACTACCGAGCACGAACGGTACACTTGGATTCCATCAACAACTTCGCCACTCACGCAAAGTCTACCACGGTTCGAGTATGAACTCTGGGATAACTACACAAATGGTGTATCCACATGGTTTACACTTCGTGCTCGAACACAACGTCGGTAGCAAAACTACCGAGCATGAACGGTACAATTGGATTCCATCAACAACTTCGCCATTCGCGCCAAGTCTACATCGGTTCGAGTATGAACTCTGGGATAACTACACAAATGGTGTATCCACATGGTTTACACTTCCTGCTCGAGCACAACTTCGGTAACTAAACTACCGAGCACGAACGGTACACTTGGATTCCGTCAACAACTTCGCCATTCACGCAATGTCTACCACGGTTTGAGTATGAACTCTAGGATAACTACACAAATGGTGTATCCACATGGTTTACACTTCATGCTCGAACACAACGTCGGTAGCAAAACTACCGAGCACGAACGGTCCAATTGGATTCCATCAACAACTTCGCCATTCACGCAAAGTCTACCACGGTTTGAGTATGAACTCTGGGATAACTACACAAATGGTGTATCCACATGGTTTACACTTCGTGCTCGAACACAACGTCGGCAGCAAAACTACCGAGCACGAACGGTCCAATTGGATTCCATCAACAACTTCGCCATTCACGCAAAGTCTACCACGGTTTGAGTGTGAACTCTGGGATAACTACACAAATGGTGTGTCCACATGGTTTACACTTCGTGCTCGAACACAACGTCGGTAGCAAAACTAGCGAGCATGAACGGTACAATTGGATTCCATCAACAACTTCGCCATTCGCGCCAAGTCTACATCGGTTCGAGTATGAACTCTGGGATAACTACACAAATGGTGTATCCACATGGTTTACACTTCGTGCTCGAGCACAACGTCGGTAGCAAAACTACCGAGCACGAACGGTACACTTGGATTCCATCAACAACTTCGCTATTCACGCAAAGTCTACCACGGTTTAAGTATGAACTCTGGGATAACTACACAAATAGTGTATCCACATGGTTTACACTTCGTGCTCGAACACAACGTCGGCAGCACAACTACCGAGCACGAACGGTCCAATTGGATTCCATCAACAACTTCAGCATTCACGCAAAGTCTACCACGGTTCTTGTATGAACTCTGGGATAATTACTCAAATGGTGTATCCACATGGTTTACACTTCGTGCTCGAACACAACTTCGGTAGCAAAAGTACCGAGCACGAACGGTATACATGGATTCCATCAACAACTTTGCCATTCGTGCCAAGTCTACCACGGTTCGAGTATGAACTCTTGGATAACTACACAAATGGTGTATCCACATCGTTTACACTTCGTGCTCGAACACAACTTCGGTACCTAAACTACCGAGCACGAACGGTATACATGGATTCCATCAACAACTTCGCCATTCGTGCCAAGTCTACCACGGTTCGAGTATGAACTCTAGGATAACTACACAAATGGTGTATCCACATGGTTTACACTTCGTGCTCGAACACAACTTCGGTAACTAAACTACCGAGCACGAACGGTACACTTGGATTCCATCAACAACTTCGCCATTCACGCAAAGTCTACCACGGTTCGAGTATGAACTCTGGGATAACTACACAAATGGTGTATCCACATGGTTTACACTTCGTGCTCGAGCACAACTTTGGTAGCAAAAGTACCGAGCATGAACTGTACACTTGGATTCCATCAACAACTTCGCCATTCACGCAAAGTCTACCACGGTTCGAGTATGAACTCTGGGATAACTACACAAATGGTTTATCCACATGGTTTACAATTCGTGCTCGAACACAACGTCGGTTCCGAAACTACCGAGCATGAAAGGTAGACTTGGGTTTCATCAACAACTTTGCCATTCACGCAAAGTCTACCATGGTTCGTGTGTGAACTCTGGGATAACTACACAAATGGTGTATCCACATGGTTTACACTCCGTGCTCGAACATAACTTCAGTACCAAAACTACCGAGCACGAACGGTACACTTGGATTCCATCAACAACTTTGCCATTCACGCGAAGTCTACCAAGGTTCGAGTATGAATTCTGGCATAACTACACAAATGGTGTATCCACATGGTTTACACTTCGTGCTCGAACACAACTTCGGTAGCAAAAGTACCGAGCACGACCGGTATACATGGATTACATCAACAACTTCGCCATTCGCGCCATGTCTACCACGGTTCGAGTATGAACTCTGGGATAACTACACAAATGGTGTATGCACATGGTTTACACTTCGTGCTCGAACACAACTTCGGTAACTAAACTACCGAGCACGAACGGTACACTTGGATTCCATCAACAACTTCGCCATTCACGCAAAGTCTACCACGGTTTGAGTATGAACTCTGGGATAATTACTCAAATGGTGTATCCACATGGTTTACACTTCGTGCTCGAACACAACATCGGTAGCAAAAGTACCGAGCACGAACGGTATACATGGATTCCATCAACAACTTCGCCATTCGTGCCATGTCTACCACGGTTCGAGTATGAACTCTAGGATAACTAAACAAATGGTGTATCCAAATGGTTTACACTTCGTGCTCGAACACAACTTCGGTAACTAAACTACCGAGCACGAACGGTATACATGGATTCCATCAACAACTTCGCCATTCGTGCCAAGTCTACCACGGTTTGAGTATGAACTCTAGGATAACTACACAAATGGTGTATCCACATGGTTTACACTTCGTGCTCGAACACAACTTCGGTAACTAAACTACCGAGCACGAGCGGTACACTTGGATTCCATCAACAACTTCGCCATTCACGCAAAGTCTACCACGGTTCGAGTATGAACTCTGGGATAACTACACAAATGGTGTATCCACATGGTTTACACTTCGTGCTCGAGCACAACTTTGGTAGCAAAAGTACCGAGCACGAACTGTACACTTGGATTCCATCAACAACTTCGTCATTCACGCAAAGTCTACCACGGTTCGAGTATGAACTCTGGGATAACTACACAAATGGTTTATCCACATGGTTTACACTTCGTGCTCGAACACAACGTCGGTTCCAAAACTACCGAGCATGAAAGGTAGACTTGGGTTTCATCAACAACTTTGCCATTCACGCAAAGTCTACCATGGTTCATGTGTGAACTCTGGGATAACTACACAAATGGTGTATCCACATGGTTTACACTTCGTGCTCGAACATAACTTCAGTAGCAAAACTACCGAGCACGAACGGTACACTTGGATTCCATCAACAACTTTGCCATTCACGCGAAGTCTACCAAGGTTCGAGTATGAACTCTGGGATAACTACACAAATGGTGTATCCACATGGTTTACACTTCGTGCTCGAACACAACTTCGGTAGCAAAAGTACCGAGCACGACCGGTATATATGGATTCCATCACCAACTTCGCCATTCGCGCCATGTCTACCACGGTTCGAGTATGAACTCTGGGATAACTACACAAATGGTGTATGCACATGGTTTACACTTCGTGCTCGAACACAACTTCGGTAACTAAACTACCGAGCACGAACGGTACACTTGGATTCCATCAACAACTTCGCCATTCACGCAAAGTCTACCACGGTTCGAGTATGAACTCTGGGATAACTACACAAATGGTGTATCCACATGGTTTACACTTCGTGCTCGAGCACAACTTTGGTAGCAAAAGTACCGAGCATGAACTGTACACTTGGATTCCATCAACAACTTCGCCATTCACGCAAAGTCTACCACGGTTCGAGTATGAACTCTGGGATAACTACACAAATGGTTTATCCACATGGTTTACAATTCGTGCTCGAACACAACGTCGGTTCCGAAACTACCGAGCATGAAAGGTAGACTTGGGTTTCATCAACAACTTTGCCATTCACGCAAAGTCTACCATGGTTCGTGTGTGAACTCTGGGATAACTACACAAATGGTGTATCCACATGGTTTACACTTCGTGCTCGAACATAACTTCAGTACCAAAACTACCGAGCACGAACGGTACACTTGGATTCCATCAACAACTTTGCCATTCACGCGAAGTCTACCAAGGTTCGAGTATGAATTCTGGCATAACTACACAAATGGTGTATCCACATGGTTTACACTTCGTGCTCGAACACAACTTCGGTAGCAAAAGTACCGAGCACGACCGGTATACATGGATTACATCAACAACTTCGCCATTCGCGCCATGTCTACCACGGTTCGAGTATGAACTCTGGGATAACTACACAAATGGTGTATGCACATGGTTTACACTTCGTGCTCGAACACAACTTTGGTAACTAAACTACCGAGCACGAACGGTACACTTGGATTCCATCAACAACTTCGCCATTCACGCAAAGTCTACCACGGTTTGAGTATGACCTCTGGGATAACTACACAAATGGTCTATCCACATGGTTTACACTTCGTGCTCGAACACAACGTCGGCAGCAAAACTACCGAGCACGAACGGTCCAATTGGATTCCATCAACAACTTCGCCATTCACGCAAAGTCTACCACGGTTCTTGTATGAACTCAGGGATAATTACTCAAATGGTGTATCCACATTGTTTACACTTCGTGCTCGAACACAACATCGGTAGCAAAAGTACCGAGCACGAACGGTATACATGGATTCCATCAACAACTTCGCCATTCGTGCCATGTCTACCACGGTTCGAGTATGAACTCTAGGATAACTAAACAAATGGTGTATCCAAATGGTTTACACTTCGTGCTCGAACACAACTTCGGTAACTAAACTACCGAGCACGAACGGTATACATGGATTCCATCAACAACTTCGCCATTCGTGCCAAGTCTACCACGGTTTGAGTATGAACTCTAGGATAACTACACAAATGGTGTATCCACATGGTTTACACTTCGTGCTCGAACACAACTTCGGTAACTAAACTACCGAGCACGAACGGTACACTTGGATTCCATCAACAACTTCGCCATTCACGCAAAGTCTACCACGGTTCGAGTATGAACTCTGGGATAACTACACAAATGGTGTATCCACATGGTTTACACTTCGTGCTCGAGCACAACTTTTGGTAGCAAAAGTACCGAGCACGAACTGTACACTTGGATTCCATCAACAACTTCGTCATTCACGCAAAGTCTACCACGGTTCGAGTATGAACTCTGGGATAACTACACAAATGGTTTATCCACATGGTTTACACTTCGTGCTCGAACACAACGTCGGTTCCAAAACTACCGACCATGAAAGGTAGACTTGGGTTTCATCAACAACTTTGCCATTCACGCAAAGTCTACCATGGTTCATGTGTGAACTCTGGGATAACTACACAAATGGTGTA
This sequence comes from Oryza brachyantha, assembly GCF_000231095.2. Classification (NCBI taxonomy): domain Eukaryota; kingdom Viridiplantae; phylum Streptophyta; class Magnoliopsida; order Poales; family Poaceae; genus Oryza; species Oryza brachyantha. The sequence continues at coordinate 135,734 of NW_024427251.1, forward strand.
TCGACATGGTTTACACTTCGTGCTCGAACATAACTTCAGTAGCAAAACTACCGAGCACGAACGGTACACTTGGATTCCATCAACAACTTTGCCATTCACGCAAAGTCTACCAAGGTTCGAGTATGAACTCTGGGATAACTACACAAATGGTGTATCCACATGGTTTACACTTCGTGCTCGAACACAACTTCGGTAGCGAAAGTACCGAGCACGACCGGTATATATGGATTCCATCACCAACTTCGCCATTCGCGCCATGTCTACCACGGTTCGAGTATGAACTCTGGGATAACTACACAAATGGTGTATGCACATGGTTTACACTTCGTGCTCGAACACAACTTCGGTAACTAAACTACCGAGCACGAACGGTACACTTGGATTCCATCAACAACTTCGCCATTCACGCAAAGTCTACCACGGTTTGAGTATGAACTCTGGGATAACTACACAAATGGTGTATCCACATGGTTTACACTTAGTGCTCGAACACAACTTCGGTAACTAAACTACCGAGCACGAATGGTACACTTGGATTCCATCAACAACTTCGTCATTCACGCAAAGTCTACCACGGTTTGAGTATGAACTCTGGGATAACTACACAAATGGTGTATCCACATGGTTTACACTTCGTGCTCGAACACAACTTCGGTAACTGAACTACCGAGCACGAACGGTAAACTTGGATTCCATCAACAACTTCGCCATTCACGCAAAGTCTACCACGGTTCGAGTATGAACTCTGGGATAACTACACAAATGGTGTATCCACATGGTTTACACTTCGTGCTCGAACACAACGTCGGTAGCAAAACTAGCGAGCATGAACGGTACAATTGGATTCCATCAACAACTTCGCCATTCGCGCCAAGTCTACATCGGTTCGAGTATGAACTTTGGGATAACGACACAAATGGTGTATCCACATGGTTTACACTTCGTGCTCGAACACAACTTCGGTAACTAAACTACCGAGCAGGAACGGTACACTTGGATTTCATCAACAACTTCGCCATTCACGCAAAGTCTACCACGGTTCGAGTATGAACTCTGGGATAACTACACAAATGGTGTATCCACATGGTTTACACTTCGTGCTCGAACATAACGTCGGTAACAAAACTACCGACCACGAACGGTACCCTTGGATTCCATCAACAACTTCGCCATTCACGCAAAGTCTACCACGGTTCGAGTGTGAACTCTGGGACAACTACACAAATGGTGTATCCACATGGTTTACACTTCGTGCTCGAACACAACGTCGGTAGCAAAACTACCGAGAACGAACGGTACACATGGATTTCATCGATAACTTCGCCATTCACGCAAAGTCTTCCACGGTTCGAGTATGAACTCTAGGATAACTAAACCAATGGTGTATCCGCATGGTTTACACTTCGTGCTCGAGCACAACGTCGGTAGCAAAACTACCGAGCACGAACGGTACACTTGGATTCCATCAACAACTTCGCCATTCACGCAAAGTCTACCACGGTTCGAGTATGAACTCTGGGATAACTACACAAATGGTGTATCCACATGGTTTACACTTCATGCTCGAACACAACTTAGGTAACTAAACTACCGAGCACGAATGGTACATTTGGATTCCATCAACAACTTCGCCATTCACGCAAAGTCTACCACGGTTCGAGTGTGAACTCTGGGACAACTACACAAATGGTGTATCCACATGGTTTACACTTCGTGCTCGAACACAACGTCGGTAGCAAAACTACCGAGAACGAACGGTACACATGGATTTCATCGATAACTTCGCCATTCACGCAAAGTCTTCCACGGTTCGAGTATGAACTCTAGGATAACTAAACCAATGGTGTATCCGCATGGTTTACACTTCGTGCTCGAGCACAACGTCGGTAGCAAAACTACCGAGCACGAACGGTACACTTGGATTCCATCAACAACTTCGCCATTCACGCAAAGTCTACCACGGTTCGAGTATGAACTCTGGGATAACTACACAAATGGTGAATCCACATGGTTTACACTTCATGCTCGAGCACAACTTCGGTAACTGAACTACCGAGCACGAACGGTACACTTGGATTCAATCAACAACTTCGCCATTCACGCAAAGTCTACCACGGTTCGAGTATGAACTCTGGGATAACTACACAAATGGTGTATCCACATGGTTTACACTTCGTGCTCGAACACAACGTCGGTTCCAAAACTACCGAGCATGAAAGGTAGACATGGGTTTCATTAACAACTTTGCCATTCACGCAAAGTCTACCATGGTTCGTGTGTGAACTCTGGGATAACTACACAAATGGTGTATCCACATGGTTTACACTTCGTGCTCGAACATAACTTCAGTAGCAAAACTACCGAGCACGAACGGTACACTAGGATTCCATCAACAACTTTGCCATTCACGCGAAGTCTACCAAGGTTCGAGTATGAACTCTGGGATAACTACACAAATGGTGTATCCACATGGTTTACACGTCGTGCTCGAACACAACTTCGGTAGCAAAAGTACCGAGCACGACCGGTATACATGGATTCCATCACCAACTTCGCCATTCGCGCCATGTCTACCACGGTTCGAGTATGAACTCTGGGATAACTACACAAATGGTGTATGCACATGGTTTACACTTCGTGCTCGAACACAACTTCGGTAACTAAACTACCGAGCACGAACGGTACACTTGGATTCCATCAACAACTTCGCCATTCACGCAAAGTCTACCACGGTTTGAGTATGGACTCTGGGATAACCACACAAATGGTGTATCCACATGGTTTACACTTCGTGCTCGAACACAACTTCGGTAACTAAACTACCGAGCACGAATGGTACACTTGGATTCCATCAACAACTTCGCCATTCACGCAAAGTCTACCACGGTTTGAGTATGAACTCTGGGATAACTTCACAAATGGTGTATCCACATGGTTTACACTTCGTGCTCGAACACAACGTCGGTTCCAAAACTACCGAGCATGAAAGGTAGACATGGGTTTCATCAACAACTTTGCCATTCACGCAAAGTCTACCATGGTTCGTGTGTGAACTCTGGGATAACTACACAAATGGTGTATCCACATGGTTTACACTTCGTGCTCGAACATAACTTCAGTAGCAAAACTACCGAGCACGAACGGTACACTTGGATTCCATCAACAACTTTGCCATTCACGCGAAGTCTACCAAGGTTCGAGTATGAACTCTGGGATAACTACACAAATGGTGTATCCACATGGTTTACACGTCGTGCTCGAACACAACTTCGGTAGCAAAAGTACCGAGCACGACCGGTATACATGGATTCCATCACCAACTTCGCCATTCGCGCCATGTCTACCACGGTTCGAGTATGAACTCTGGGATAACTACACAAATGGTGTATGCACATGGTTTACACTTCGTGCTCGAACACAACTTCGGTAACTAAACTACCGAGCACGAACGGTACACTTGGATTCCATCAACAACTTCGCCATTCACGCAAAGTCTACCACGGTTTGAGTATGGACTCTGGGATAACCACACAAATGGTGTATCCACATGGTTTACACTTCGTGCTCGAACACAACTTCGGTAACTAAACTACCGAGCACGAATGGTACACTTGGATTCCATCAACAACTTCGCCATTCACGCAAAGTCTACCACGGTTTGAGTATGAACTCTGGGATAACTTCACAAATGGTGTATCCACATGGTTTACACTTCGTGCTCGAACACAACTTCGGTAACTGAACTACCGAGCACGAACGGTAAACTTGGATTCCATCAACAACTTCGCCATTCACGCAAAGTCTACCACGGTTCGAGTATGAACTCTGGGATAACTACACAAATGGTGTATCCACATGGTTTACACTTCGTGCTCGAACACAACGTCGGTAGCAAAACTAGCGAGCATGAACGGTACAATTGGATTCCATCAACAACTTCGTCATTCGCGCCAAGTCTACATCGGTTCGAGTATGAACTTTGGGATAACTACACAAATGGTGTATCCACATGGTTTACACTTCGTGCTCGAACACAACTTCAGTAACTAAACTACCGAGCAGGAACGGTACACTTGGATTTCATCAACAACTTCGCCATTCACGCAAAGTCTACCACGGTTCGAGTATGAACTCTGGGATAACTACACAAATGGTGTATCCACATGGTTTACACTTCGTGCTCGAACATAACGTCGGTAACAAAACTACCGACCACGAACGGTACCCTTGGATTCCATCAACAACTTCGCCATTCACGCAAAGTCTACCACGGTTCGAGTGTGAACTCTGGGACAACTACACAAATGGTGTATCCACATGGTTTACACTTCGTGCTCGAACACAACGTCGGTAGCAAAACTACCGAGAACGAACGGTACACATGGATTTCATCGATAACTTCGCCATTCACGCAAAGTCTTCCACGGTTCGAGTATGAACTCTAGGATAACTAAACCAATGGTGTATCCGCATGGTTTACACTTCGTGCTCGAGCACAACGTCGGTAGCAAAACTACCGAGCACGAACGGTACACTTGGATTCCATCAACAACTTCGCCATTCACGCAAAGTCTACCACGGTTCGAGTATGAACTCTGGGATAACTACACAAATGGTGAATCCACATGGTTTACACTTCATGCTCGAGCACAACTTCGGTAACTGAACTACCGAGCACGAACGGTACACTTGGATTCAATCAACAACTTCGCCATTCACGCAAAGTCTACCACGGTTCGAGTATGAACTCTGGGATAACTACACAAATGGTGTATCCACATGGTTTACACTTCGTGCTCGAACATAACGTCGGCAACTAAATTACCGAGCACGAACGGTACACTTGGATTCCATCAACAACTTCACCATTCACGCAAAGTCTACCACGGTTCGAGTATGAACTTTGGGATAATTACTCAAATGGTGTATCCACATGGTTTACACTTCGTGCTCGAACACAACGTCGGTACCAAAACTACCGAGCACGAATGGTAGACTTGGGTTTCATCAACAACTTTGCCATTCACGCAAAGTCTACCACGGTTTGAGTGTGAACTCTGGGATAACTACACAAATGGTGTGTCCACATGGTTTACACTTCGTGCTCGAACACAACGTCGGTAGCAAAACTAGCGAGCATGAACGGTACAATTGGATTCCATCAACAACTTCGCCATTCGCGCCAAGTCTACATCGGTTCGAGTATGAACTCTGGGATAACTACACAAATGGTGTATCCACATGGTTTACACTTCGTGCTCGAGCACAACGTCGGTAGCAAAACTACCGAGCACGAACGGTACACTTGGATTCCATCAACAACTTCGCCATTCACGCAAAGTCTACCACGGTTCGAGTATGAACTCTGGGAAAACTACACAAATGGTGTATCCACAGGGTTTACACTTCGTGCTCGAACACAACTTCGGTACCAAAACTACCGAGCACGAACGGTACACTTGGATTCCATCAACAACTTCGCCATTCACGCAAAGTCTACCGCGGTTCGAGTATGAACTCTGGGATAATTACTCAAATGGTGTATCCACATGGTTTACACTTCGTGCTCGAACACAACGTCGGTACCAAAGCTTCCGAGCACGAATGGTAGACTTGGGTTTCATCAACAACTTTGCCATTCACGCAAAGTCTACCACTGTTTGAGTGTGAACTATGCGATAACTACACAAATGGTGTGTCCACATGGTTTACACTTCGTGCTCGAACACAACGTCGGTAGCAAAACTAGCGAGCATGAACGGTACAATTGGGTTCCATCAACAACTTCGCCATTCGCGCCAAGTCTACATCGGTTCGAGTATGAACTCTGGGATAACTACACAAATGGTGTATCCACATGGTTTGCACTTCGTGCTCGAACACAACGTCGGTAGCAAAACTAGCGAGCATGAACGGTACAATTGGATTTCATCAACAACTTCGCCATTCGCGCCAAGTCTACATCGGTTCGAGTATGAACTCTGGGATAACTACACAAATGGTGTATCCACATGGTTTACACTTCGTGCTCGAACCCAACTTCGGTAACTAAACTACCGAGCACGAACGGTACACTTGGATTCCATCAACAACTTCGCCATTCACGCAATGTCTACCACGGTTCGAGTATGAACTCGGGGATAACTACACAAATGGTGTATCCACATGGTTTGCACATCGTGCTCGAACATAACGTCGGTAACTAAACTACCGAGCACAAACGGTACACTTGGATTCCATCAACATCTTCGCCATTCACGCAAAGTCTACCACGGTTCGAGTATGAACTCTGGGATAATTACTCAAATGGTGTATCCACATGGTTTACACTTCGTGCTCGAACATAACGTCGGTAACAAAACTACCGACCACGAACGGTACCCTTGGATTCCATCAACAACTTCGCCATTCACGCAAAGTCTACCACGGTTCGAGTGTGAACTCTGGGACAACTACACAAATGGTGTATCCACATGGTTTACACTTCGTGCTCGAACACAACGTCGGTAGCAAAACTACCGAGAACGAACGGTACACATGGATTTCATCGATAACTTCGCCATTCACGCAAAGTCTTCCACGGTTCGAGTATGAACTCTAGGATAACTAAACCAATGGTGTATCCGCATGGTTTACACTTCGTGCTCGAGCACAACGTCGGTAGCAAAACTACCGAGCACGAACGGTACACTTGGATTCCATCAACAACTTCGCCATTCACGCAAAGTCTACCACGGTTCGAGTATGAACTCTGGGATAACTACACAAATGGTGAATCCACATGGTTTACACTTCATGCTCGAGCACAACTTCGGTAACTGAACTACCGAGCACGAACGGTACACTTGGATTCAATCAACAACTTCGCCATTCACGCAAAGTCTACCACGGTTCGAGTATGAACTCTGGGATAACTACACAAATGGTGTATCCACATGGTTTACACTTCGTGCTCGAACATAACGTCGGCAACTAAATTACCGAGCACGAACGGTACACTTGGATTCCATCAACAACTTCACCATTCACGCAAAGTCTACCACGGTTCGAGTATGAACTTTGGGATAATTACTCAAATGGTGTATCCACATGGTTTACACTTCGTGCTCGAACACAACGTCGGTACCAAAACTACCGAGCACGAATGGTAGACTTGGGTTTCATCAACAACTTTGCCATTCACGCAAAGTCTACCACGGTTTGAGTGTGAACTCTGGGATAACTACACAAATGGTGTGTCCACATGGTTTACACTTCGTGCTCGAACACAACGTCGGTAGCAAAACTAGCGAGCATGAACGGTACAATTGGATTCCATCAACAACTTCGCCATTCGCGCCAAGTCTACATCGGTTCGAGTATGAACTCTGGGATAACTACACAAATGGTGTATCCACATGGTTTACACTTCGTGCTCGAGCACAACGTCGGTAGCAAAACTACCGAGCACGAACGGTACACTTGGATTCCATCAACAACTTCGCCATTCACGCAAAGTCTACCACGGTTCGAGTATGAACTCTGGGAAAACTACACAAATGGTGTATCCACAGGGTTTACACTTCGTGCTCGAACACAACTTCGGTACCAAAACTACCGAGCACGAACGGTACACTTGGATTCCATCAACAACTTCGCCATTCACGCAAAGTCTACCGCGGTTCGAGTATGAACTCTGGGATAATTACTCAAATGGTGTATCCACATGGTTTACACTTCGTGCTCGAACACAACGTCGGTACCAAAGCTTCCGAGCACGAATGGTAGACTTGGGTTTCATCAACAACTTTGCCATTCACGCAAAGTCTACCACTGTTTGAGTGTGAACTATGCGATAACTACACAAATGGTGTGTCCACATGGTTTACACTTCGTGCTCGAACACAACGTCGGTAGCAAAACTAGCGAGCATGAACGGTACAATTGGGTTCCATCAACAACTTCGCCATTCGCGCCAAGTCTACATCGGTTCGAGTATGAACTCTGGGATAACTACACAAATGGTGTATCCACATGGTTTGCACTTCGTGCTCGAACACAACGTCGGTAGCAAAACTAGCGAGCATGAACGGTACAATTGGATTTCATCAACAACTTCGCCATTCGCGCCAAGTCTACATCGGTTCGAGTATGAACTCTGGGATAACTACACAAATGGTGTATCCACATGGTTTACACTTCGTGCTCGAACCCAACTTCGGTAACTAAACTACCGAGCACGAACGGTACACTTGGATTCCATCAACAACTTCGCCATTCACGCAATGTCTACCACGGTTCGAGTATGAACTCGGGGATAACTACACAAATGGTGTATCCACATGGTTTGCACATCGTGCTCGAACATAACGTCGGTAACTAAACTACCGAGCACAAACGGTACACTTGGATTCCATCAACAATCTTCGCCATTCACGCAAAGTCTACCACGGTTCGAGTATGAACTCTGGGATAATTACTCAAATGGTGTATCCACATGGTTTACACTTCGTGCTCGAACACAACGTCGGTACCAAAACTTCCGAGCACGAATGGTAGACTTGGGTTTCATCAACAACTTTGCCATTCACGCAAAGTCTACCACGGTTTGAGTGTGAACTCTGGGATAACTACACAAATGGTGTGTCCACATGGTTTACACTTCGTGCTCGAACAAAACGTCGGTAGCAAAACTAGCGAGCATGAACGGTACAATTGGGTTCCATCAACAACTTCGCCATTCGCGCCAAGTCTACATCGGTTCGAGTATGAACTCTGGGATAACTACACAAATGGTGTATCCACAGGGTTTACACTTCGTGCTCGAACACAACTTCGGTACCTAAACTACCGAGCACGAACGGTACACTTGGATTCCATCAACAACTTCACCATTCACGCAAAGTCTACCATGGTTCGAGTATGAACTCTGGGATAATTACTCAAATGGTGTATCCACATGGTTTACACTTCGTGCTCGAACACAACGTCGGTTCCAAAACTACCGAGCACGAATGGTAGACTTGGGTTTCATCAACAACTTGGCCATTCACGCAAAGTCTACCACGGTTTTAGTGTGAACTCTGGGATAACTACACAAATGGTGTGTCCACATGGTTTACACTTCGTGCTCGAACACAACGTCGGTAGCAAAACTAGCGAGCATGAACGGTACAATTGGATTCCATCAACAACTTCGCCATTCGCGCCAAGTCTACATCGGTTCGAGTATGAACTCTGGGATAACCACATAAATGGTGTATCCACATGGTTTACACTTCGTGCTCGAACACAACTTCGGTAACTAAACTACCGAGCACGAACGGTACACTTGGATTCCATCAACAACTTCGCCATTCACGAAAAGTCTACCACGGTTCGAGTATGAACTCTGGGATAATTACTCAAATGGTGTATCCACATGGTTTACACTTCGTGCTCGAACACAACGTCGGTACCAAAACTACCGAGCACGAATGGTAGACTTGGGTTTCATCAACAACTTTGCCATTCACGCAAAGTCTACCACGGTTTGAGTGTGAACTCTGGGATAACTACACAAATGGTGTGTCCACATGGTTTACACTTCGTGCTCGAACACAACGTCGGTAGCAAAACTAGCGAGCATGAACGGTACAATTGGATTCCATCAACAACTTCGCCATTCGCGCCAAGTCTACATCGGTTCGAGTATGAACTCTGGGATAACTACACAAATGGTGTATCCACATGGTTTACACTTCGTGCTCGAGCACAACGTCGGTAGCAAAACTACCGAGCACGAACGGTACACTTGGATTCCATCAACAACTTCGCCATTCACGCAAAGTCTACCACGGTTCGAGTATGAACTCTGGGAAAACTACACAAATGGTGTATCCACAGGGTTTACACTTCGTGCTCGAACACAACTTCGGTACCAAAACTACCGAGCACGAACGGTACACTTGGATTCCATCAACAACTTCGCCATTCACGCAAAGTCTACCGCGGTTCGAGTATGAACTCTGGGATAATTACTCAAATGGTGTATCCACATGGTTTACACTTCGTGCTCGAACACAACGTCGGTACCAAAGCTTCCGAGCACGAATGGTAGACTTGGGTTTCATCAACAACTTTGCCATTCACGCAAAGTCTACCACTGTTTGAGTGTGAACTATGCGATAACTACACAAATGGTGTGTCCACATGGTTTACACTTCGTGCTCGAACACAACGTCGGTAGCAAAACTAGCGAGCATGAACGGTACAATTGGGTTCCATCAACAACTTCGCCATTCGCGCCAAGTCTACATCGGTTCGAGTATGAACTCTGGGATAACTACACAAATGGTGTATCCACATGGTTTGCACTTCGTGCTCGAACACAACGTCGGTAGCAAAACTAGCGAGCATGAACGGTACAATTGGATTCATCAACAACTTCGCCATTCGCGCCAAGTCTACATCGGTTCGAGTATGAACTCTGGGATAACTACACAAATGGTGTATCCACATGGTTTACACTTCGTGCTCGAACCCAACTTCGGTAACTAAACTACCGAGCACGAACGGTACACTTGGATTCCATCAACAACTTCGCCATTCACGCAATGTCTACCACGGTTCGAGTATGAACTCGGGGATAACTACACAAATGGTGTATCCACATGGTTTGCACATCGTGCTCGAACATAACGTCGGTAACTAAACTACCGAGCACAAACGGTACACTTGGATTCCATCAACATCTTCGCCATTCACGCAAAGTCTACCACGGTTCGAGTATGAACTCTGGGATAATTACTCAAATGGTGTATCCACATGGTTTACACTTCGTGCTCGAACACAACGTCGGTACCAAAACTTCCGAGCACGAATGGTAGACTTGGGTTTCATCAACAACTTTGCCATTCACGCAAAGTCTACCACGGTTTGAGTGTGAACTCTGGGATAACTACACAAATGGTGTGTCCACATGGTTTACACTTCGTGCTCGAACAAAACGTCGGTAGCAAAACTAGCGAGCATGAACGGTACAATTGGGTTCCATCAACAACTTCGCCATTCGCGCCAAGTCTACATCGGTTCGAGTATGAACTCTGGGATAACTACACAAATGGTGTATCCACAGGGTTTACACTTCGTGCTCGAACACAACTTCGGTACCTAAACTACCGAGCACGAACGGTACACTTGGATTCCATCAACAACTTCACCATTCACGCAAAGTCTACCATGGTTCGAGTATGAACTCTGGGATAATTACTCAAATGGTGTATCCACATGGTTTACACTTCGTGCTCGAACACAACGTCGGTTACAAAACTACCGAGCACGAATGGTAGACTTGGGATTCATCAACAACTTCGGCCATTCACGCAAAGTCTACCACGGTTTAGTGTGAACTCTGGGATAACTACACAAATGGTGTATCCACATGGTTTACACTTCGTGCTCGAACACAACGTCGGTAGCAAAACTAGCGAGCATGAACGGTACAATTGGATTCCATCAACAACTTCGCCATTCGCGCCAAGTCTACATCGGTTCGAGTATGAACTCTGGGATAACTACACATAAATGGTGTATCCACATGGTTTACACTTCGTGCTCGAACACAACTTCGGTAACTAAACTACCGAGCACGAACGGTACACTTGGATTCCATCAACAACTTCGCCATTCACGCAAAGTCTACCACGGTTCGAGTATGAACTCTGGGATAACTACACAAATGGTGTATCCACATGGTTTACACTTCGTGCTCGAACACAACGTCAGTACCAAAACTACCGAGCACGAACGGTAGACTTGGGATTTCCATCAACAACTTTGCCATTCACGCAAAGTCTACCACGGTTTGAGTGTGAACTCTGGGATAACTACACAAATGGTGTGTCCACATGGTTTACACTTCGTGCTCGAACACAACGTCGGTAGCAAAACTAGCGAGCATGAACGGTACAATTGGATTCCATCAACAACTTCGCCATTCGCGCCAAGTCTACCATCGGTTCGAGTATGAACTCTCGGGATAACTACACAAATGGTGTATCCACATGGTTTACACTTCGTGCTCGAACACAACTTCGGTAACTAAACTACCGAGCACGAACGGTACACTTGGATTCCATCAACAACTTCGCCATTCACGCAAAGTCTACCACGGTTCGAGTATGAACTCTGGGATAACTACACAAATGGTGTATCCACATGGTTTACACTTCGTGCTCGAACACAACGTCGGTAGCAAAACTAGCGAGCATGAACGGTACAATTGGATTCCATCAACAACTTCGCCATTCGCGCCAAGTCTACATCGGTTCGAGTATGAACTCTGGGATAACTACACAAATGGTGTATCCACATGGTTTACACTTCGTGCTCGAACACAACTTCGGTAACTAAACTACCGAGCACGAACGGTACACTTGGATTCCATCAACAACTTCGCCATTCACGCAATGTCTACCACGGTTCGAGTATGAACTCGGGGATAACTACACAAATGGTGTATCCACATGGTTTGCACATCGTGCTCGAACATAACGTCGGTAACTAAACTACCGAGCACAAACGGTACACTTGGATTCCATCAACATCTTCGCCATTCACGCAAAGTCAACCACGGTTCGAGTATGAACTCTGGGATAACCACACAAATGGTTTATCCACATGGTTTACACTTCGTGCTCGAACATAACGTTGGTAGCAAAACTAGCGAGCATGAACGGTACAATCGGATTCCATCAACAACTTCACCATTCGCGCCAAGTCTACATCGGTTCGAGTATGAACTTTGGGATAACTACACAAATGGTGTATCCACATGGTTTACACTTCGTGCTCGAACACAACTTCGGTAGCTAAACTACCGAGCACGAACGGTACACTTGGATTCCATCAACAACTTCGCCATTCACGCAAAGTCTACCACGGTTCGAGTATGAACTCTGGGATAACTACACAAATGGTGTATCCACATGGTTTACACTTCGTGCTCGAACACAACGTCGGTAGCAAAACTACCGAGCACGAACGGTAGCACTTGGATTCATCAACAACTTCGCCATTCACGCAAAGTCTACCACGGTTCGAGTATGAACTCTGGGATAACTACACAAATGGTGTATCCACATGGTTTACACTTCGTGCTCGAACACAACGTCGGTAGCAAAACTACCGAGCACGAACGGTACACTTGGATTCATCAACAACTTCGCCATTCACGCAAAGTCTACCACGGTTCGAGTATGAACTCTGGGATAACTACACAAATGGTGTATCCACATGGTTTACACTTCGTGCTCGAGCACAATGTCGGTAGCAAAACTACCGAGCACGAACGGTACACTTGGATTCCATCAACAACTTTGCCATTCACGCAAAGTCTACCACGGTTCGAGTATGAACTCTGGGATAACTACACAAAAGGTGTATCCACATGGTTTACACTTCGTGCTCGAAACAACTTCGGTACCAAAACTACCGAGCACGAACGGTACACTTGGATTCCATCAACAACTTCGCCATTCACGCAAAGTCTACCACGGTTCGAGTATGAACTCTGGGATAATTACTCAAATGGTGTATCCACATGGTTTACACTTCGTGCTCGAACACAACGTCAGTACCAAAACTGCCGAGCATGAATGGTAGACTCGGGTTTCATCAACAACTTTTCCATTCACGCAAAGTCTACCACGGTTTGAGTGTGAACTCTGGGATAACTACACAAATGGTGTGTCCACGTGGTTTACACTTCGTGCTCGAACACAACGTCGGTAGCAAAACTAGCGAGCACGAACGGTACACTTGGATTCCATCAACAACTTCGCCATTCACGCAAAGTCTACCACGGTTCGAGTATGAACTCTGGGATAACTACACAAATGGTGTATCCACATGGTTTACACTTCGTGCTCGAACACAACGTCGGTACCAAAACTACCGAGCACGAACGGTACACTTGGATTCCATCAACAACTTCGCCATTCACGCAAAGTCTACCACGGTTCGAGTATGAACTCTGGGATAACTACACAAATGGTGTATCCACATGGTTTACACTTCGTGCTCGAACACAACGTCGGTAGCAAAACTACCGAGCACGAACGGTACACTTGGATTCCATCAACAACTTCGCCATTCACGCAAAGTCTACCACGGTTCGAGTATGAACTCTGGGATAACTACACAAATGGTGTATCCACATGGTTTACACTTCGTGCTCGAACACAACTTCGGTAGCTAAAACTACCGAGCACGAACGGTACACTTGGATTCCATCAACAACTTCGCCATTCACGCAAAGTCTACCACGGTTCGAGTATGAACTCTGGGATAACTACACAAATGGTGTATCCACATGGTTTACACTTCGTGCTCGAACACAACTTCGGTACCAAAACTACCGAGCACGAACGGTACACTTGGATTCCATCAACAACTTCGCCATTCACGCAAAGTCTACCACGGTTCGAGTATGAACTCTGGGATAACTACACAAATGGTGTATCCACATGGTTTACACTTCGTGCTCGAACACAACGTCGGTACAAAACTACCGAGCACGAACGGTACACTTGGATTCCATCAACAACTTCGCCATTCACGCAAAGTCTACCACGGTTCGAGTATGAACTCTGGGATAACTACACAAATGGTGTATCCACATGGTTTACACTTCGTGCTCGAACACAACTTCGGTAGCAAAACTACCGAGCACGAACGGTACACTTGGATTCCATCAACAACTTCGCCATTCACGCCAAGTCTACCACGGTTCGAGTATGAACTCTGGGATAACTACACAAATGGTGTATCCACATGGTTTACACTTCGTGCTCGAACACAACTTCGGTAACTAAACTACCGAGCACGAACGGTACACTTGGATTCCATCAACAACTTCGCCATTCACGCAAAGTCTACCACGGTTCGAGTATGAACTCTGGGATAACTACACAAATGGTGTATCCACATGGTTTACACTTCGTGCTCGAACACAACTTCGGTAACTAAACTACCGAGCACGAACGGTACACTTGGATTCCATCAACAACTTCGCCATTCACGCAAAGTCTACCACGGTTCGAGTATGAACTCTGGGATAACTACACAAATGGTGTATCCACATGGTTTACACTTCGTGCTCGAACACAACTTCGGTAACTAAACTACCGAGCACGAACGGTACACTTGGATTCCATCAACAACTTCGCCATTCACGCAAAGTCTACCACGGTTCGAGTATGAACTCTGGGATAACTACACAAATGGTGTATCCACATGGTTTACACTTCGTGCTCGAACACAACGTCGGTAGCAAAACTAGCGAGCATGAACGGTACAATTGGATTCCATCAACAACTTCGCCATTCGCGCCAAGTCTACATCGGTTCGAGTATGAACTCTGGGATAACTACACAAATGGTGTATCCACATGGTTTACACTTCGTGCTCGAACACAACTTCGGTAACTAAACTACCGAGCACGAACGGTACACTTGGATTCCATCAACAACTTCGCCATTCACGCAAAGTCTACCACGGTTCGAGTATGAACTCTGGGATAACTACACAAATGGTGTATCCACATGGTTTACACTTCGTGCTCGAACACAACGTCGGTAACAAAACTACCGAGCACGAACGGTACACTTGGATTCCATCAACAACTTCGCCATTCACGCAAAGTCTACCACGGTTCGAGTATGAACTCTGGGATAACTACACAAATGGTGTATCCACATGGTTTACACTTCGTGCTCGAACACAACGTCGGTAGCAAAACTACCGAGCACGAACGGTACACTTGGATTCCATCAACAACTTCGCCATTCACGCAAAGTCTACCACGGTTCGAGTATGAACTCTGGGATAACTACACAAATGGTGTATCCACATGGTTTACACTTCGTGCTCGAACACAACTTCGGTAACTAAACTACCGAGCACGAACGGTACACTTGGATTCCATCAACAACTTCGCCATTCACGCAAAGTCTACCACGGTTCGAGTATGAACTCTGGGATAACTACACAAATGGTGTATCCACATGGTTTACACTTCGTGCTCGAACACAACTTCGGTAACTAAACTACCGAGCACGAACGGTACACTTGGATTCCATCAACAACTTCGCCATTCACGCAAAGTCTACCACGGTTCGAGTATGAACTCTGGGATAACTACACAAATGGTGTATCCACATGGTTTACACTTCGTGCTCGAACACAACTTCGGTAACTAAACTACCGAGCACGAACGGTACACTTGGATTCCATCAACAACTTCGCCATTCACGCAAAGTCTACCACGGTTCGAGTATGAACTCTGGGATAACTACACAAATGGTGTATCCACATGGTTTACACTTCGTGCTCGAACACAACTTCGGTACCAAAACTACCGAGCACGAACGGTACACTTGGATTCCATCAACAACTTCGCCATTCACGCAAAGTCTACCACGGTTCGAGTATGAACTCTGGGATAACTACTACAAATGGTGTATCCACATGGTTTACACTTCGTGCTCGAACACAACGTCAGTACCAAAACTACCGAGCATGAACTGGTAGCACTTGGATTCATCAACAACTTTGCCATTCACGCAAAGTCTACCACGGTTCGAGTATGAACTCTGGGATAACTACACAAATGGTGTATCCACATGGTTTACACTTCGTGCTCGAACACAACGTCGGTAGCAAAACTAGCGAGCATGAACGGTACACTTGGATTCCATCAACAACTTCGCCATTCACGCAAAGTACTACAACGGTTCGAGTATGAACTCTGGGATAACTACACAAATGGTGTATCCACATGGTTTACACTTCGTGCTCGAACACAACGTCGGTACCAAAACTACCGAGCACGAACGGTACACTTGGATTCCATCAACAACTTCGCCATTCACGCAAAGTCTACCACGGTTCGAGTATGAACTCTGGGATAACTACACAAATGGTGTATCCACATGGTTTACACTTCGTGCTCGAACACAACGTCGGTAGCAAAACTACCGAGCACGAACGGTACACTTGGATTCCATCAACAACTTCGCCATTCACGCAAAGTCTACCACGGTTCGAGTATGAACTCTGGGATAACTACACAAATGGTGTATCCACATGGTTTACACTTCGTGCTCGAACACAACTTCGGTAGCTAAAACTACCGAGCACGAACGGTACACTTGGATTCCATCAACAACTTCGCCATTCACGCAAAGTCTACCACGGTTCGAGTATGAACTCTGGGATAACTACACAAATGGTGTATCCACATGGTTTACACTTCGTGCTCGAACACAACTTCGGTAACTAAACTACCGAGCACGAACGGTACACTTGGATTCCATCAACAACTTCGCCATTCACGCAAAGTCTACCACGGTTCGAGTATGAACTCTGGGATAACTACACAAATGGTGTATCCACATGGTTTACACTTCGTGCTCGAACACAACGTCGGTACCAAAACTACCGAGCATGAACGGTAGACATTGGATTCCATCAACAACTTCGCCATTCACGCAAGTCTACCATCGGTTCGAGTATGAACTCTGGGATAACTACACAAATGGTGTATCCACATGGTTTACACTTCGTGCTCGAACACAACTTCGGTAACTAAACTACCGAGCACGAACGGTACACTTGGATTCCATCAACAACTTCGCCATTCACGCCAAGTCTACCACGGTTCGAGTATGAACTCTGGGATAACTACACAAATGGTGTATCCACATGGTTTACACTTCGTGCTCGAACACAACTTCGGTAACTAAACTACCGAGCACGAACGGTACACTTGGATTCCATCAACAACTTCGCCATTCACGCAAAGTCTACCACGGTTCGAGTATGAACTCTGGGATAACTACACAAATGGTGTATCCACATGGTTTACACTTCGTGCTCGAACACAACTTCGGTAACTAAACTACCGAGCACGAACGGTACACTTGGATTCCATCAACAACTTCGCCATTCACGCAAAGTCTACCACGGTTCGAGTATGAACTCTGGGATAACTACACAAATGGTGTATCCACATGGTTTACACTTCGTGCTCGAACACAACTTCGGTAACTAAACTACCGAGCACGAACGGTACACTTGGATTCCATCAACAACTTCGCCATTCACGCAAAGTCTACCACGGTTCGAGTATGAACTCTGGGATAACTACACAAATGGTGTATCCACATGGTTTACACTTCGTGCTCGAACACAACGTCGGTAGCAAAACTAGCGAGCATGAACGGTACAATTGGATTCCATCAACAACTTCGCCATTCGCGCCAAGTCTACATCGGTTCGAGTATGAACTCTGGGATAACTACACAAATGGTGTATCCACATGGTTTACACTTCGTGCTCGAACACAACTTCGGTAACTAAACTACCGAGCACGAACGGTACACTTGGATTCCATCAACAACTTCGCCATTCACGCAAAGTCTACCACGGTTCGAGTATGAACTCTGGGATAACTACACAAATGGTGTATCCACATGGTTTACACTTCGTGCTCGAACACAACGTCGGTAACAAAACTACCGAGCACGAACGGTACACTTGGATTCCATCAACAACTTCGCCATTCACGCAAAGTCTACCACGGTTCGAGTATGAACTCTGGGATAACTACACAAATGGTGTATCCACATGGTTTACACTTCGTGCTCGAACACAACTTCGGTAACTAAACTACCGAGCACGAACGGTACACTTGGATTCCATCAACAACTTCGCCATTCACGCAAAGTCTACCACGGTTCGAGTATGAACTCTGGGATAACTACACAAATGGTGTATCCACATGGTTTACACTTCGTGCTCGAACACAACGTCGGTAGCAAAACTACCGAGCACGAACGGTACACTTGGATTCCATCAACAACTTCGCCATTCACGCAAAGTCTACCATCGGTTCGAGTATGAACTCTGGGATAACTACACAAATGGTGTATCCACATGGTTTACACTTCGTGCTCGAACACAACTTCGGTAACTAAACTACCGAGCACGAACGGTACACTTGGATTCCATCAACAACTTCGCCATTCACGCAAAGTCTACCACGGTTCGAGTATGAACTCTGGGATAACTACACAAATGGTGTATCCACATGGTTTACACTTCGTGCTCGAACACAACGTCGGTAACAAAACTACCGAGCACGAACGGTACACTTGGATTCCATCAACAACTTCGCCATTCACGCAAAGTCTACCACGGTTCGAGTATGAACTCTGGGATAACTACACAAATGGTGTATCCACATGGTTTACACTTCGTGCTCGAACACAACGTCGGTAGCAAAACTAGCGAGCATGAACGGTACAATTGGATTCCATCAACAACTTCGCCATTCGCGCCAAGTCTACATCGGTTCGAGTATGAACTCTGGGATAACTACACAAATGGTGTATCCACATGGTTTACACTTCGTGCTCGAACACAACTTCGGTAACTAAACTACCGAGCACGAACGGTACACTTGGATTCCATCAACAACTTCGCCATTCACGCAAAGTCTACCACGGTTCGAGTATGAACTCTGGGATAACTACACAAATGGTGTATCCACATGGTTTACACTTCGTGCTCGAACACAACTTCGGTACCAAAACTACCGAGCACGAACGGTAGCACTTGGATTCATCAACAACTTCGCCATTCACGCAAAGTCTACCACGGTTCGAGTATGAACTCTGGGATAACTACACAAATGGTGTATCCACATGGTTTACACTTCGTGCTCGAACACAACGTCGGTAGCAAAACTAGCCGAGCATGAACGGTACACTTGGATTCCATCAACAACTTCGCCATTCACGCAAAGTCTACCACGGTTCGAGTATGAACTCTGGGATAACTACACAAATGGTGTATCCACATGGTTTACACTTCGTGCTCGAACACAACGTCGGTAACTAAACTACCGAGCACGAACGGTACACTTGGATTCCATCAACAACTTCGCCATTCACGCAAAGTCTACCACGGTTCGAGTATGAACTCTGGGATAACTACACAAATGGTGTATCCACATGGTTTACACTTCGTGCTCGAACACAACGTCGGTAGCAAAACTAGCGAGCATGAACGGTACAATTGGATTCCATCAACAACTTCGCCATTCGCGCCAAGTCTACATCGGTTCGAGTATGAACTCTGGGATAACTACACAAATGGTGTATCCACATGGTTTACACTTCGTGCTCGAACACAACGTCGGTAGCAAAACTACCGAGCACGAACGGTACACTTGGATTCCATCAACAACTTCGCCATTCACGCAAAGTCTACCACGGTTCGAGTATGAACTCTGGGATAACTACACAAATGGTGTATCCACATGGTTTACACTTCGTGCTCGAACACAACTTCGGTACCAAAACTACCGAGCACGAACGGTACACTTGGATTCCATCAACAACTTCGCCATTCACGCAAAGTCTACCACGGTTCGAGTATGAACTCTGGGATAATTACTCAAATGGTGTATCCACATGGTTTACACTTCGTGCTCGAACACAACGTCGGTACCAAAACTACCGAGCACGAACGGTAGACTTGGGTTTCATCAACAACTTTGCCATTCACGCAAAGTCTACCACGGTTTCGAGTATGAACTCTGGGATAACTACACAAATGGTGTATCCACATGGTTTACACTTCGTGCTCGAACACAACGTCGGTAGCAAAACTAGCGAGCATGAACGGTACACTTGGATTCCATCAACAACTTCGCCATTCGCGCAAAGTCTACATCGGTTCGAGTATGAACTCTGGGATAACTACACAAATGGTGTATCCACATGGTTTACACTTCGTGCTCGAACACAACTTCGGTAACTAAACTACCGAGCACGAACGGTACACTTGGATTCCATCAACAACTTCGCCATTCACGCAAAGTCTACCACGGTTCGAGTATGAACTCTGGGATAACTACACAAATGGTGTATCCACATGGTTTACACTTCGTGCTCGAACACAACGTCGGTACCAAAACTACCGAGCACGAACGGTACACTTGGATTCCATCAACAACTTCGCCATTCACGCAAAGTCTACCACGGTTCGAGTATGAACTCTGGGATAACTACACAAATGGTGTATCCACATGGTTTACACTTCGTGCTCGAACACAACGTCGGTAGCAAAACTAGCGAGCATGAACGGTACAATTGGATTCCATCAACAACTTCGCCATTCGCGCCAAGTCTACATCGGTTCGAGTATGAACTCTGGGATAACTACACAAATGGTGTATCCACATGGTTTACACTTCGTGCTCGAACACAACTTCGGTAACTAAACTACCGAGCACGAACGGTACACTTGGATTCCATCAACAACTTCGCCATTCACGCAAAGTCTACCACGGTTCGAGTATGAACTCTGGGATAACTACACAAATGGTGTATCCACATGGTTTACACTTCGTGCTCGAACACAACGTCGGTACCAAAACTACCGAGCACGAACGGTAGACTTGGGTTCATCAACAACTTGCCATTCACGCAAAGTCTACCACGGTTCGAGTATGAACTCTGGGATAACTACACAAATGGTGTATCCACATGGTTTACACTTCGTGCTCGAACACAACTTCGGTAACTAAACTACCGAGCACGAACGGTACACTTGGATTCCATCAACAACTTCGCCATTCACGCAAAGTCTACCACGGTTCGAGTATGAACTCTGGGATAACTACACAAATGGTGTATCCACATGGTTTACACTTCGTGCTCGAACACAACTTCGGTAACTAAACTACCGAGCACGAACGGTACACTTGGATTCCATCAACAACTTCGCCATTCACGCAAAGTCTACCACGGTTCGAGTATGAACTCTGGGATAACTACACAAATGGTGTATCCACATGGTTTACACTTCGTGCTCGAACACAACTTCGGTAACTAAACTACCGAGCACGAACGGTACACTTGGATTCCATCAACAACTTCGCCATTCACGCAAAGTCTACCACGGTTCGAGTATGAACTCTGGGATAACTACACAAATGGTGTATCCACATGGTTTACACTTCGTGCTCGAACACAACTTCGGTAACTAAACTACCGAGCACGAACGGTACACTTGGATTCCATCAACAACTTCGCCATTCACGCAAAGTCTACCACGGTTCGAGTATGAACTCTGGGATAACTACACAAATGGTGTATCCACATGGTTTACACTTCGTGCTCGAACACAACGTCGGTAGCAAAACTAGCGAGCACTGAACGGTACAATTGGATTCCATCAACAACTTCGCCATTCGCGCCAAGTCTACATCGGTTCGAGTATGAACTCTGGGATAACTACACAAATGGTGTATCCACATGGTTTACACTTCGTGCTCGAACACAACTTCGGTAGCAAAACTACCGAGCACGAACGGTACACTTGGATTCCATCAACAACTTCGCCATTCACGCAAAGTCTACCACGGTTCGAGTATGAACTCTGGGATAACTACACAAATGGTGTATCCACATGGTTTACACTTCGTGCTCGAACACAACTTCGGTACCAAAACTACCGAGCACGAACGGTACACTTGGATTCCATCAACAACTTCGCCATTCACGCAAAGTCTACCACGGTTCGAGTATGAACTCTGGGATAATTACTCAAATGGTGTATCCACATGGTTTACACTTCGTGCTCGAACACAACGTCGGTACCAAACTACCGAGCACGAACTGGTAGACTTGGGTTTCATCAACAACTTTGCCATTCACGCAAAGTCTACCACGGTTCGAGTATGAACTCTGGGATAACTACACAAATGGTGTATCCACATGGTTTACACTTCGTGCTCGAACACAACGTCGGTAGCAAAACTACCGAGCACGAACGGTACACTTGGATTCCATCAACAACTTCGCCATTCACGCCAAGTCTACCATCGGTTCGAGTATGAACTCTGGGATAACTACACAAATGGTGTATCCACATGGTTTACACTTCGTGCTCGAACACAACTTCGGTAACTAAACTACCGAGCACGAACGGTACACTTGGATTCCATCAACAACTTCGCCATTCACGCAAAGTCTACCACGGTTCGAGTATGAACTCTGGGATAACTACACAAATGGTGTATCCACATGGTTTACACTTCGTGCTCGAACACAACTTCGGTAACTAAACTACCGAGCACGAACGGTACACTTGGATTCCATCAACAACTTCGCCATTCACGCAAAGTCTACCACGGTTCGAGTATGAACTCTGGGATAACTACACAAATGGTGTATCCACATGGTTTACACTTCGTGCTCGAACACAACGTCGGTAGCAAAACTAGCGAGCATGAACGGTACAATTGGGATTCCATCAACAACTTCGCCATTCGCGCCAAGTCTACATCGGTTCGAGTATGAACTCTGGGATAACTACACAAATGGTGTATCCACATGGTTTACACTTCGTGCTCGAACACAACTTCGGTAACTAAACTACCGAGCACGAACGGTACACTTGGATTCCATCAACAACTTCGCCATTCACGCAAAGTCTACCACGGTTCGAGTATGAACTCTAGGATAACTACACAAATGGTGTATCCACATGGTTTACACTTCGTGCTCGAACACAACGTCGGTACCAAAACTACGAGCACGAACGGTACACTTGGATTCATCAACAACTTCGCCATTCACGCAAAGTCTACCACGGTTCGAGTATGAACTCTGGGATAACTACACAAATGGTGTATCCACATGGTTTACACTTCGTGCTCGAACACAACTTCGGTAACTAAACTACCGAGCACGAACGGTACACTTGGATTCCATCAACAACTTCGCCATTCACGAAAAGTCTACCACGGTTCGAGTATGAACTCTGGGATAATTACTCAAATGGTGTATCCACATGGTTTACACTTCGTGCTCGAACACAACGTCGGTACCAAAACTACCGAGCACGAATGGTAGACTTGGGTTTCATCAACAACTTTGCCATTCACGCAAATTCTACCACGGTTTGAGTGTGAACTCTGGGATAACTACACAAATGGTGTGTCCGCATGGTTTGCACTTCGTGCTCGAACACAACGTCGGTAGCAAAACTAGCGAGCATGAACGGTACAATTGGATTCCATCAACAACTTCGCCAATCGCACCAAGTCTACACCGGTTCGAGTATGAACTCTGGGATAACTACACAAGTGGTGTATCCACATGGTTTACACTTCGTGCTCGAACACAACGTCGGTACCAAAGCTTCCGAGCACGAATGGTAGACTTGGGTTTCATCAACAACTTTGCCATTCACGCAAAGTCTACCACGGTTTGAGTGTGAACTCTGGGATAACTACACAAATGGTGTATCCACATGGTTTACACTTCGTGCTCGAACACAACGTCGGTAGCAAAACTAGCGAGCATGAACGGTACAATTGGATTCCATCAACAACTTCGCCATTCGCGCCAAGTCTACATCGGTTCGAGTATGAACTCTGGGATAACTACACAAATGGTGTATCCACATGGTTTACACTTCGTGCTCGAACACAACGTCGGTAGCAAAACTACCGAGCACGAACGGTACACTTGGATTCCATCAACAACTTCGCCATTCACGCAAAGTCTACCACGGTTCGAGTATGAACTCTGGGATAACTACACAAATGGTGTATCCACATGGTTTACACTTCGTGCTCGAACACAACTTCGGTACCAAAACTACCGAGCACGAACGGTACACTTGGATTCCATCAACAACTTCGCCATTCACGCAAAGTCTACCACGGTTCGAGTATGAACTCTGGGATAACTACACAAATGGTGTATCCACATGGTTTACACTTCGTGCTCGAACACAACGTCGGTACCTAAACTTACCGAGCACGAACGGTACACTTGGATTTCATCAACAACTTCGCCATTCACGCAAAGTCTACCACGGTTCGAGTATGAACTCTGGGATAACTACACAAATGGTGTATCCACATGGTTTACACTTCGTGCTCGAACACAACGTCGGTAGCAAAACTACGCGAGCATGAACGGTACAATTGGGTTCCATCAACAACTTCGCCATTCGCGCCAAGTCTACATCGGTTCGAGTATGAACTCTGGGATAACTACACAAATGGTGTATCCACATGGTTTACACTTCGTGCTCGAACACAACTTCGGTAACTAAACTACCGAGCACGAACGGTACACTTGGATTCCATCAACAACTTCGCCATTCACGCAAAGTCTACCACGGTTCGAGTATGAACTCTGGGATAACTACACAAATGGTGTATCCACATGGTTTACACTTCGTGCTCGAACACAACGTCGGTACCAAAACTACCGAGCACGAACTGGTAGACTTGGGTTTCATCAACAACTTGGCCATTCACGCAAAGTCTACCACGGTTTGAGTATGAACTCTGGGATAACTACACAAATGGTGTATCCACATGGTTTACACTTCGTGCTCGAACACAACGTCGGTAGCAAAACTAGCGAGCATGAACGGTACAATTGGGATTCCATCAACAACTTCGCCATTCGCGCCAAGTCTACATCGGTTCGAGTATGAACTCTGGGATAACTACACAAATGGTGTATCCACATGGTTTACACTTCGTGCTCGAACACAACTTCGGTAACTAAACTACCGAGCACGAACGGTACACTTGGATTCCATCAACAACTTCGCCATTCACGCAAAGTCTACCGCGGTTCGAGTATGAACTCTAGGATAATTACATCAAATGGTGTATCCACATGGTTTACACTTCGTGCTCGAACACAACGTCGGTACCAAAACTACCGAGCACGAATGGTAGACTTGGGTTTCATCAACAACTTGGCCATTCACGCAAAGTCTACCACGGTTTGAGTGTGAACTCTGGGATAACTACACAAATGGTGTGTCCACATGGTTTACACTTCGTGCTCGAACACAACGTCGGTAGCAAAACTAGCGAGCATGAACGGTACAATTGGGTTCCATCAACAACTTCGCCATTCGCGCCAAGTCTACATCGGTTCGAGTATGAACTCTGGGATAACTACACAAATGGTGTATCCACATGGTTTACACTTCGTGCTCGAACACAACTTCGGTAACTAAACTACCGAGCACGAACGGTACACTTGGATTCCATCAACAACTTCGCCATTCACGCAAAGTCTACCGCGGTTCGAGTATGAACTCTAGGATAATTACTCAAATGGTGTATCCACATGGTTTACACTTCGTGCTCGAACACAACGTCGGTACCAAAACTACTGAGCACGAATGGTAGACTTGGGTTTCATCAACAACTTGGCCATTCACGCAAAGTCTACCACGGTTTGAGTGTGAACTCTGGGATAACTACATAAATGGTGTATCCACATGGTTTACACTTCGTGCTCGAACACAACTTCGGTAACTAAACTACCGAGCACGAACGGTACACTTGGATTCCATCAACAACTTCGCCATTCACGAAAAGTCTACCACGGTTCGAGTATGAACTCTGAGATAATTACTCAAATGGTGTATCCACATGGTTTACACTTCGTGCTCGAACACAACGTCGGTACCAAAACTACCGAGCACGAATGGTAGACTTGGGTTTCATCAACAACTTTGCCATTCACGCAAATTCTACCACGGTTTGAGTGTGAACTCTGGGATAACTACACAAATGGTGTGTCCGCATGGTTTGCACTTCGTGCTCGAACACAACGTCGGTAGCAAAACTAGCGAGCATGAACGGTACAATTGGATTCCATCAACAACTTCGCCAATCGCACCAAGTCTACCACGGTTCGAGTATGAACTCTGGGATAACTACACAAGTGGTGTATCCACATGGTTTACACTTCGTGCTCGAACACAACGTCGGTACCAAAGCTTCCGAGCACGAATGGTAGACTTGGGTTTCATCAACAACTTTGCCATTCACGCAAAGTCTACCACGGTTTGAGTGTGAACTCTGGGATAACTACACAAATGGTGTGTCCACATGGTTTACACTTCGTGCTCGAACACAACGTCGGTAGCAAAACTAGCGAGCATGAACGGTACAATTGGATTCCATCAACAACTTCGCCATTCGCGCCAAGTCTACATCGGTTCGAGTATGAACTCTGGGATAACTACACAAATGGTGTATCCACATGGTTTACACTTCGTGCTCGAAGCACAACGTCGGTAGCAAAACTACCGAGCACGAACGGTACACTTGGATTCCATCAACAACTTCGCCATTCACGCAAAGTCTACCACGGTTCGAGTATGAACTCTGGGAAAACTACACAAATGGTGTATCCACAGGGTTTACACTTCGTGCTCGAACACAACTTCGGTACCAAAACTACCGAGCACGAACGGTACACTTGGATTCCATCAACAACTTCGCCATTCACGCAAAGTCTACCGCGGTTCGAGTATGAACTCTGGGATAATTACTCAAATGGTGTATCTACATGGTTTACACTTCGTGCTCGAACACAACGTCGGTACCAAAGCTTCCGAGCACGAATGGTAGACTTGGGTTTCATCAACAACTTTGCCATTCACGCAAAGTCTACCACGGTTTGAGTGTGAACTCTGGGATAACTACACAAATGGTGTGTCCACATGGTTTACACTTCGTGCTCGAACACAACGTCGGTAGCAAAACTAGCGAGCATGAACGGTACAATTGGGTTCCATCAACAACTTCGCCATTCGCGCCAATGTCTACATCGGTTCGAGTATGAACTCTGGGATAACTACACAAATGGTGTATCCACATGGTTTACACTTCGTGCTCGAACACAACTTCGGTAACTAAACTACCGAGCACGAACGGTACACTTGGATTCCATCAACAACTTCGCCATTCACGCAAAGTCTACCGCGGTTCGAGTATGAACTCTGGGATAATTACTCAAATGGTGTATCCACATGGTTTACACTTCGTGCTCGAACACAACGTCGGTACCAAAACTACCGAGCACGAATGGTAGACTTGGGTTTCATCAACAACTTGGCCATTCACGCAAAGTCTACCACGGTTTGAGTGTGAACTCTGGGATAACTACACAAATGGTGTGTCCACATGGTTTACACTTCGTGCTCGAACACAACGTCGGTAGCAAAACTAGCGAGCATGAACGGTACAATTGGGTTCCATCAACAACTTCGCCATTCGCGCCAAGTCTACATCGGTTCGAGTATGAACTCTGGGATAACTACACAAATGGTGTATCCACATGGTTTACACTTCGTGCTCGAACACAACTTCGGTAACTAAACTACCGAGCACGAACGGTACACTTGGATTCCATCAACAACTTCGCCATTCACGCAAAGTCTACCGCGGTTCGAGTATGAACTCTAGGATAATTACTCAAATGGTGTATCCACATGGTTTACACTTCGTGCTCGAACACAACGTCGGTACCAAAACTACTGAGCACGAATGGTAGACTTGGGTTTCATCAACAACTTGGCCATTCACGCAAAGTCTACCACGGTTTGAGTGTGAACTCTGGGATAACTACATAAATGGTGTATCCACATGGTTTACACTTCGTGCTCGAACACAACTTCGGTAACTAAACTACCGAGCACGAACGGTACACTTGGATTCCATCAACAACTTCGCCATTCACGAAAAGTCTACCACGGTTCGAGTATGAACTCTGGGATAATACTCAAATGG